>NC_091828.1:124835000-125135000 GCF_038994185.2 Dermacentor albipictus
CTGGAGCAGGAGGAGCTGCAACACGGCGAGCCCCCGGTGAGGGAGAGAGAGAGATTCTTGTATGGGAAGGAAGAAACATGGGGTGAAGTGCAGCGCAGTAACTGTCTCTCAGATGAGGACACCTCAACCGCGCTGCACAGTGGGGATGGGGTAGAAAAGAGTGGTTAAAGAGACAGGGAAGCAGCAGCAGCGGTCGAAACACCGTAGGCGTGGGGAGGGGGCTCAGAGGCGATCGGCCAGGGCGATGTCCTCGGCGAACACCAGAATCGCTCGGAAGAGGAGCTTCTGGCTCGAGATGCAGCCTGTGGGGTGCAGCAGATTGTCCACCGTTGCACAGGGATGTTTGTGCGTATGGTAGACTTTTGCGAGGGTCGCGCGCGCGTTCGAGAAAGTCGGACACTCACACAGCAAATGTTCCAACGTTTCCGTCGCGCCGCAGTCCCGGCAGAAAGGGGGGGAGAGAGAGTAAACGTTTATTGTAATAGAGGTTGTTTGGTTATGGTGGGTGGAGCCCCTCCTCCAGGGCCCCACTGGTTACAGCGGCTCGCCGGGCCTGGTCAAGGGTCGCCAGTTGGCTTCCCAATTCCACTTCCGCGAGTCGCGCCTCCCACGACCAGTTATGTAGAGTGTTGTCTAGCAGCGGCGAAGTGGCAGCCGCCGGACGTAACGCGCACTGGAATGATATGTGTTCCAATGTCGGTGTTCCTTCGCACCACGGGCATGTGTTGCTGTATTTGTCTGGGTACATTTTGTGTAGCCTGTATAAATGTGGAAAAGTGTTTGTTTGCAGGCGGCGCTAGTCCCGTGCTTGCCTCCTGTCTAGGTCTGGGTGAGAACTCGGGCATGTGCATACTTAAGTATTGCGCGAAGTTTTATTTCAATTCCGTCGAAGCCCACATTGATGGACTGGAAAAGAAAATACTGTTCTTTTTTATAGAACTGTATGAGGGGTTCGCAGCCGCGAAATAATTTTCCGAGCGGTAATTGCACTTTGTAAAACATTTATAGAGCAACCATTACTGTAAGGTTCCCGCACTAGAAAATTCATTGGGCCCATAGCCAGCGTACGTATCCGATCGTCCTTCCTTGATTTGACCGTTCATTGAGAACGCACAGATAATCTCAAATTTCAGCGCTATAACAAAGAAAGCACAAATTCTTTTTGCGAAATAGATAACCTAGATGCTAGAGAGATACAACTAGAAGACAGAAGGCCCAGTGATGTATCAAGACAACACACGCTGCATAATAGGAGTGATGGATAAACTTTTGTTGGGCAGACGGTTGTTGTCGTCTCATGGTGGAGGGGGGCCCATAGCATCGAGCTGCTGGGTTCTGCAGAATAAAAAGATTAGAAAGAGGAACAAAAAAAAGAAATACACACTACTAAGCACTGAATATTGTATACGAATAGTGCCAATTAGATTCTGTCAAATTGGATTTGATACGCGTTATCGCACTTCTGTCGTCGCCCCAAATCAACTGGGGACATTGAGGGTTCGTGAGCCTCAAGCGTTGTGAAGAAGCCAAGAAGAGAACAAAGGTAATTAGCCGTGCTCGAAATTGAAATGTAGAAAATAATGAAGAAAATTGGAAAATAAAGCGGAACGAAACGATAACATGTCGCCGGTGGGGACCGATTGAACCCACAACCTTCGCATTACGCTCTCCTAAGTTCACGTGTTACATGGCGCCATCGGGCAAAACAGGCTCATTCACATCCGCCGGCCGTGGTTCTGAACGGTACTAACACATTCCGGGCTAAATCTAGTACACATAAACGTACACATTAATGGACGGATTTATCACCACCGGTACAGCACAATCGCTAGTGCCTCGCAGACGTAATGAGAAGGTTGCCGGTTCCGTCCCCGCCAGCGACAAGTTACGTTTTCGTCCACTTTCATCCCCCTTTTTCTTCAGAGCTTTCTACATTTCACTTTCAGCCCCACAGCTAATTGCCCCTATGCTTTTTTTTTACTTCATTTCCTGCTGGCATTATATGGTCGAGATTTTTAAAAAAAGTAAAGTCCCTCTCTTTTCCTTCTCCTCGGTAATTCAGTACTGTGGCCACATTTAGCGAAATGGGTCCTGCCTGTCCGAGTGTAGTATACTAACTATTGTAGCGTGCTTTGTCAAAATTACGCATTTACCTGAAGGTAACGTAGAACTTGTGATGGCAACCCTAGAAGCAGCGGACAGCATCATATCGTCGTCATACCATTCGATAGCTTCCGACCCCACTTGTGTACAGGTATCCCCACCAGCGAGTCATACCTTTGATTTGGCGTGCACAAGTTCGCGCTATGAGGAACCAGCGTTGGCCAGTAAGTGTTACGGCAGTTTGGGTGTGCCACCAAAATGCGCTGACACCGTCCGGTAGGAATACCACGAAAATCGCACGGTGTTTTGAACAATAACAAGAGGCGCGTCCCTGTGTCAACGTTTGCGCGTCTGTCTAGCCAAGCTCTGTCCATGGCCATACGCTTTGCAAGGAGCAGACTTGTCAAATATTCAGGAATGCTGATGCGCTGTCAGGGCAAGAGGTGGGCACACATTGGAATTTCGATGCTCGAATTAGTTTTGTAGCGAAAATTTTGCCCACGAGGGGGCGATGTTGGCTTATTCGGGCATCTTCTCCAAAGATGGTTGAGCGCACGGAAACACGAATACAAAAGAAGTGTCCGAGCGTCTATTGCGTTCTCTTTTGTTCTCATATTTTCCTGCGCTCAACCGCCCCTAGTCCTAACAAAAGTATCAAAAGGAAGCTAGCATACTATGCTGGGTGAGTCGGCAGGCATGTCTAATCCTTCTTTTGTTTCGTTAATTTCTCTCTATGTGTGTTTTTAAATATTGATTCATCCATGCCTAACAGGTAGCAATGCCTCTGCCTTCGGAGGCCGAGGATCCCCAGGAAGCCAGTGCGTCCGCCATGCATCTGGCCATCCCGCCCAGCGCCCTGTCTTTCAAGGAAAGCTCACAGATTTCCGGAGCTTCCGTTGCCCCGCCTCCCGAGTTGCCGGAGAAATTTCGCCCCGAAGCGAGCAACATATCCAAGGAGGTTATTGCAATGCAATTGAACTCAACGCATTTTTCTCTTGTTGGTAAATGTTAGAAGCATGATGTAAAAAAGAATGGTACACATAGCTTGGCTAGCTCACTCCCATCTATACAAGTGCAGCAGAGCAATGAGACATTACTTTTTGAAATGAACCAGAACAATACGAAATACACAAACGAGTATTATAACAGCGAACATTACCCACAGTCACAAATGTGACATGCTACAACAATTGCAGGTGTTCTTGAACAGCACCGTAATGATAATACTAATGTAGATACTTCGAACAATGAACTAACTAAAATACATGTGCACATTCGTTTAGGTGAATGTGCAAAGCTTCATACCACCAAATATAGTCGTCGAATGAATTTATCAGCAGAAACCTGTAACGTGGAGTCATATTCGCATGTGAAACGAAAGGTTTACCTTCCTGTGAATGCAGCACGAAGTTAACCAAACAAATTCCGCACAATAGCGCCACAAGGAAGGTTCGCAGTTGAAAACAAAATGTCTCTTTTTCGTAAATCTACCTTAATTTGACCGGTTTCTGGAGAAATAATTTCATAGGGGCCTCTGCCCTTAACTCGGATTGTCAGTTGATTGGTAACTTATTTAGTAGAACGACTGCCACTAGAAGTTGGTGCTTCCAGGTTTGTACTTCGGAGCGAGGCGCGTACTTTCTATTTTTCTGGGAACGTTAACTTACGGCAGACGCAAAGTTTGTCATAAGAACTTGAATGTTCCCTACGTGGTTCCAACTTGAACCAGTTAAGCCCGCTTGCGACCATTTTCCTTCGACAACAACGCGCAGGCCCATCCAGCCGAAGAAGTCCGCGACGATGTTCGCAAAAAACACATTGGTACCGAAGATAGAGGCGCGCTGCATAAATCCGTTGACCATCGTCACGCCGCTCAAGACACTACCTCCTCTACGACAGCCCCAAAGGCCTTACCTGGCAAACTCCTCTCGCCGGCGCCCCCTACCGATGATGTGCACAGACCAAGCAAAGGCGATCTGTGCCCGGAACCGGGGCGTAACGAAAAGCCGAAACAAGGAATGGATAAGCTTCCGTCTGAGCGGTCCGCCACTCGAGGCTTCGAAAAGCCTGCAGAAAAGCCCGCAGTCAGGGAGGCAGCACCACTGGAAGCTGACGAACCGCAGCCAAAAGCAAAGCAGCAGCGAGGAGGGATGGGCACCGTAGGTGGTCCGGAACAACGTGTGGCGGCCAGACAGGATTCCGCTGGAAAGAATGCTATGGACAGACGGCACAATCCTCGGGCTAGACGTCGCAGACCGAAGCATGTAGAAGAGAGGGTGAGCGTATAATTTCTTTGTATTGTGATAGCAATGATACGGACAATCCAGTCGCATTTTTGTCGTCGCGGTCGACGTGGTGTTCCGTATAAGTTCCAAAGCCGATGACACCGCCGCCGCGCGTCGTATACTGTGCGAGTGGAAGCACGCCAGGGAAGGCGACGATCTGGACTCATTATGGTGCGCTCATCGAGTGGGATGTGTTCATGTTTGCTCGTGTGCGCTTAAACCATATGTTGTTAATCCAGTTAGTAAGCGAATATTTCCAATTTTATACGGCCGATAAGACTACTATGCCTACTTTGTATAGCCATGCACTAATTTGCTATTGCAATCAATGCGTCGCCTTGCGGACGTTTACTTCTTTACGTGAAGTCAGAGCACAGAAATCTTGCATAACCTAGACTGTCAATATTAGCCTAATAGCGGGCGAAAGGACCCACTCGTTTATTTTCACAAGCGTCGTATATATAACATGATGTATTTTTGTTTGTCATTTTTGCAGCAAGCTGCTCCTCACCCAAACTCAGTGCCTTACAAGCCCACTATGGCTATGCTTCCCGTTCAGGATGACACGACGTTTCTAGGGGGGCCGACAGCAGGAGCCATCGTCAAACACGGCGAGCAAGGTGCGACTGGCAAATCGCAAGGTGTGCTCCCTCAAAGCCACGAACCTACGAGAAAAAGCGTCGGGCAAGAGGGCTCCTTGTCCTCAAGAAAGTCGACCAAGTCTGCGGAGTCTGCAGCAAAGCTGGCTTCCCCTGCAAGCGCTCCGGTCAGAAACGTACAAGAGAATCCGATCAGCGCACAGAAGTCGCCCAAATCCGGAAAGCAGGCCTCGTTGTCAGTCTCCAGCGTAAGGGTTCTTGGTGAGTCAGCCGCGATAAAGCGACCTCCTGACATGCCTGGGACAAAGCCGAGCGTCCACGAAGGTCCTTGTGCTACCCAGGACGCAGCCGTACTCGCAAAGAACATTCCAAAGTCAACAGTGGCAACAGCGGAACAGCTAAGAGCCGGGGTCGATGATAGACCGCAGGTTCCTTCGGCAGAAGAGAAGCCTAAACGGGACCCGATTCCGGAGGCTAAGCGTGAAAAGAAAGGCAAGTCAAAGACTCGGAGAAAAGGCCACAAGCGCCACCACAAGAAAGAGACAGGTTAAGAAACATCCCCGTTGGCCCTCTTCCCTCCCCGCCCTTGTCTGCCTTTGAAGTGAAGCGCAAAAGAATCGCCCCAACAAGTGATGGTAAACTGAAGGACTCGTTCATGGGTGCTCCGCCTCACAGAAGGAATGGGGGCGGGCTCGTCCAGTGGGAGTGTGTACAGGGAGAATCTTTTTATCTCCTCTTGCTCCCGAAAATACAAGCCACTGCCACATTGATGACACGTTCCCGTATTCAGTTTCTTTCGCTGTGCGAGTGCTCGTTTAATGAAACGAGAAGTGAGCCAGCTGTGAAACTACGTTGTACTCGTTGCAAAATTTAGTTTTCATTCGCAGTGTGGAAAGATATTTGGGTTGTGCCTTCAACAACGTTTGACCAGGGGACTTTCTATGTATATAAGTTGCCTTATCACTACAGGTTACTTGTGACATCCTAATATCTACCATGTACGGTGTCCACAATTTCATCTTGCCCTTTTCTCACCTTTAGCTATTGTCGCGGGGCCAGCAGTAATTTTCAGGTCACCGTTTTACGTAAAGACTGACTTAAACTTGTGCCGGTTATATGTTGTTGTATAGAAAGTACTTCACGAGGAAGACAACAAAAATGCACACAACATTCATTGCACTGTATATTTTTATTGTGTTACTTTAGATTGTCTCCCGCTTTCTACAGCCCATTCGCACCTGAGACGCTCAAGAAGCGCTGACTTGAGTGTCTTGGATTATTCATGACTATGGAAGAACGAAGGGCCTTCGCTATCACCGACGTAGTATGTCTGATGCCAGCGAGACGAAATTGGCGCCAACAGGGCATAGATTAAAAAGGTGCTGGCTCTCCTTCTCCCAAACTAGGTTAACAGCGGAAGCGCTGAAGGCCAACATATGGGTGCTTAGCTTCGCAAACGTGATGACAGAGCAGAATCCCTATGAAGTCACGCACTTTAACGAGTTGTCAGTAAAAGTTGATTCGACTCTAGATCGCTTTTAGTTCATCCTCCTTCCTTGGCGTCTGTCACAGGGGCCATCATCACGTTTGCCATCACTACGCTTCCTATGTTAATCGGATAAACCTTGCGAAAGCCTCGAGGCAGCGTACACAATGTGTTTGGCTGTGCTTTAAAGCGATTATTCTTTGGCGATACCTCCCCAACTTTGCTGACCGTGGCTGAATAGCACCCACTACAGCAGTATAACTAATCTGCTCATGTATGTATGTATGTATGTATGTATGTATGTATGTATGTATGTATGTATGTATGTATGTATGTATGTATGTATGTATGTATGTATGTATGTATGTATGTATGTGTGTATGTATGTATGTATGTATGTATGTATGTATGTATGTATGTATGTATGTATGTATGTATGTATGTATGTGTGTATGTATGTATGTATGTATGTATGTATGTATGTATGTGTGTACGTATGTACGTATGTATGTATGTATGTATGTACGTATGTATGTATGTACGTATGTATGTATGTACGTATGTATGTATGTATGTATGTATGTACGTATGTATGTATGTATGTATGTATGTGTGTGTGTGTGTGTGTATGTATGTATGTATGTATGTATGTATGTATGTATGTATGTATGTATGTATGTATGTATGTATGTATGTATGTATGTATGTATGTATGTATGTATGTATGTATGTATGTATGTATGTATGTATGTATGTAAAAAAAGAGCACAGTCTAATCGTCGAGTACAGAAACGTCTCGATACACCATGCTCTTTTTCTTTAAAACAGTCTGTGCATTCGTCTTAAAAGCAACTGTTTATGTCGACAGTCTGGACAGAGTCAGGCTTTAAGACAATATATTTGGTATGTATATGTAATATGGAGTAAGTAGTTCTCAAAGAGAACAATTTGCTCAGAGCTTATCAGACGTCCTTCCTGAGTCATGTTATCTACATCGCACCATACCTTTATTGGGGTAAAGCGTAGAAGGTCAAACTCGACTCCCTAATCAGAACCGGCCTCAAGTGCGTGCTCGGCCTTCCGCAGTCCACGGGCACCGAGGAGCTGCTGGAGCTAGCACTCCACAGCACCATCGAGGAGCTAATAGAAACTCACACAGCGGCTCAAATAATGAGACTTTCTTCCGCTAAGCCAGGGATCAAGATTTTAGAAGAAGCGGGTATCCAACCCAGTCATGATCTGGCGACCAAAGTCAGCTTGACCTGGGAAACCAGAAGTCGCATCATGGTTGACCTCGCCCCGGCAAACATCCACCCAGTGCATAACAAGGGCAAAAGATTCGCGAGAGCCATGTATATCCTTAAAAATATCAGTCAGCAGAAACTAGATGCCCTCTTTGTCGACGCTGCCAGATATGACAGTGGGGATAAGTTCGCTGTCTCGGTGGTAGACGCGGGGGGCAACCTGGTCAATGCAGCCTCTGTTTGTACGAAATTTGTCCATGTGGCGGAGGGAGCGGCGATCGCTCTGGCTTTTCACAGCTCAAAAGTTCCCGCTATCGCCTTCTCGGACTCGCGCACGGCGCTTAGATCGTTCTCGTCCGCTATCATATCTGAACAGGCGAACAGTATTGTGATTAAAGAACTTCAAAGGACTAGGGAGAGCAGCGAAGGAGGCTACCAAATCTCGTGGTTCCCAGTCCATCTAGATAGCTCAATTAACCCGCTTGGATGTAATCCTAACGAGCAGCCCCACCGGAGAGCGCGCGATTTCACGCACCGCGCTGTCGCGGGTAGCCAGGTTTGGAACGAGGTCAACATCCATAAAGATCCATTATGCACTTTGCATGAAATTGTTTCCCATTATCGACTAGGCAGGAGGACATTTCCACCCCCTCACCCCAAATTGAACAAACCTCAGGCTACCACACTCAGACTCCTGCAAACCCGTTCGTATCCCACTGCTCGATCTCTTAACAAGATAGATCCTGAAGACTCACAGTCGTGCCCCAAATGTGCTCATGACTCATGCTCTTTTGACCACATGCTCTGGCTGCGCCCAGCGCTTAACGCCTCTCCACCCATCACGAAATAACGATGGCAGGAATCTCTCAAGAGCAGCAATCTCCACTTTCAACTCCAGGCTGTCCAGAGGGCCCACGACATTGCGGCGGGACTTGATCTCCCGGCCCCATCGTGGGCGCAGCCACCGACTTGATCTTCGGGAGCCTTCGGTTCTGGCTCCCCAAGATCTCAGTCCCTCAGGACTCAAATAATGTTCTTGTCATGTCATGCCATGTGCACTTTAGCTTCGTTTACTATGTCGCAAACCAACAATTAACAAAGCTAAGAAAGAAACATGCCCAATGTCACGACGACAAAAGAAAAGTATGCGCACACATTTCTTCAAAATGAAATTATAACCGTCAATTATTATTAACAGCGCTTCTTGGCCCATCGCCTATAATTGTGGGTACGCGCCGCATTAGGTCACCACCATCACCACCATAATAATTAGAAAATGACTTTACTGAGAGGACGCTTCACAATAGTCATAAAACTATAGTGACCGGGTAACAACAGCCTATACAGAACATGTGCGATAGCGGGCCTTTCCATCTGGTTTCGTGGCACTTCTGAAGAGCGTCGGGCTCATGATCATGGGGTCCAGGGCTCGAATTGCGTTCTGATAATTTCTTTCTGTTCCTTTTTCTGCGTTCTTATTTTTTCTCGTTTGACTTTTGGCGCACTTGATCATTTTCCCTAAGCTTGGCCAACACGTCTGACACGGAGGGGTCCTGCTAAATGGAGCGAAGCTACCTGCTGCGTAGACCAGGGTTAGGGTGCGGGGCTCGTAGGTGGATGCTGCTTTAGCAGCCGCAGACCAATGAGCAATGACGCGTTGTTAGGTTGTTACTGTGCGCCCCAGTGAGAGAGGCCAAGCACTGATTAGGGCAACTCTGTGCAAATGTCATGCGATGCAATAAAAAGGGTCCCCTCCCTTTAGCAACTATTTACGGTGAGGAGGCCCGTCATAATAGTGTATGCACTATTATGATGGACCCCATCGCTTTAATGGATGCCTAATAATTATAGTGACACTTTCGTCAATGGATGTCTCAATAAGTTATGAATAGGACAAGATGAAGTAAAAATACAATAAAATCTACATTTCTTTCGTGCTTCTCAATTAGGTAAAATAGATGTTTATTCTCGCTGGTAAAGAGCATATTGTTCGAAACGAGATATCACTACGACACTTTGCCTGTGCCACTCGATTCCTGGTTGATTTCCTTTTACTGCGTGTATGCGCCATGATTCGAGATCATCATCATCATCATCATCATCATCATGAGGACGTGAAAAAAAAGATCACGCGCACCGCGAGCCGCGAGATCACAGCTTCTTTTTTCTCCTTCGAACTAAATAAGTGACAGCTTGGCGTCTACCTTGACACGTAAGAACTAGAGTACAAGGCCAGAACAGGAAGACATCCGGACGACAAAGTGCTGCTACAAGCCCTTCGAAGTGCCGTCGCAGCTCGGGCTGCCCAGTTGTGCCCGCAGACTCTACCGATTGACTGGTCAGCTGCCGGGTCCGCTCGAAGACCTTGCCGAAGGTTAGTGCAATGGGGACTGTGCGCGCGATGCCTTAGTTGCAGAACCAGAAATAGTGTCACAGCGGAGTAGGTACACATAAACGCGTGGCGATTGCGCGGATCTTTTCAGTGGCGTGCCGCGAGGCGCAGTAGGGAACGTTGTAGTGGTAGCAGCTTTCCTGACGCACCAACTTTTCGATGTGGCAAACCAAAACGCACCTGGATTTGGTATCATTCTTTCATGGGCCTCATAGTAATCTAGTCTTATTTCCGCACGCATAATTTCCCTTAAAAGAACGCTAAGTAGTATGGCTGTATTAGTAAATTAAATTTCTCCAATACAAAGTAACTTTTGCCTTGACAGAACACATTGTGAGGCCAGAAAAGACGCAATAATGACAGACGGGTGGTGGCCACGCCTTCTCGGGTCGCCTTTTCCCTCTCGGAGTTTCGCTCTAGCTAGCTGTGACGTCATCGATTTTGACGACATCTTCTCGAACCTAGTTAATGGTTTATCGCTAAAGTTTTATCACGAAACTATCTTCTGAGCGCGGTAATGATTTATCGCTAGCACTGCTGGTGTTTCGTCGTTTGGCTTTTGTATTTTCTTCCAATTATAAACTGCTTTCCCCCAAAATAACGGAATAAGAGCTTTGTAAGAATAATTTATTGGCATTAGCTGATTCAGTATTTCTCTTTAATGTTCCTTTTATCCATCCCCTCGCGCATCACGAGGTGTGGCATGCTGATAGAGACTCCCCCAATTTCTGCCATCTCCGGCATGCTATAGCAACAGGCTATAAGCTGCCAACGCGCCTCTTCTAACCGGAACCCTAGCTTATTGTGACATTAACTTTCTCCGTGAATCACGACAAGGAACCAGGACCCGAGCTCACACAGATTTTTGTTCGTAAGTGTTCTTTGCCATCAGCGGCGGCCTCGTATAGTATGTCCAGCATCATGATCGCCTTGGGTTGGCTTTTGCGAACAATTTTAGCCCAAGAACATGTCGTGAATACGGGCCCACGGGAGCTATAGCGATGGCTGAGCGACAATGTTTTTTTTCATTTCTGAGACATCTGCGACGACATATTAATGCGTTAGTTCAACCTCCTGTACGCTACAGTCCACGTTGCTTGGTGTCTTCGTGTTGGTGTCTAAGCTGCAAGTGTCTGCTGCGACGAATGTAACAAAGTGAGTTGATGCGTTGGCCGAATATGCTTGATGGTGTCATCATACCGATGGAGCTGCAAGTTTGAGAGTGTAATGCAGAGATTTTGCTGCTAGTTCTGGCACCTCTTGGATGAAAACCCCGTATATTGTCAACGTACTGTTATGTAGGGCACAATATTTCGTACAAAAGTAAGAAACCAGGTGATAAAATTCAAGGGGGTGTTGGCTTGGGCTAGTTGGTTAGTTTACATACTGAGAACAGCGCAAAAGGTACTGGATGAGCGAGAAAACGACACAAGTACTGACCAGCGAGTGAAGGCTTTGATTTCGCGCAACGTGCCGGAAGAGTTGTATGAACTGTAATTTCATTGCAGCGCCAACTTTATCAAACAGCGGGTGCTGCTAATCATTTCTGCCGCTCTGCTATAGCTGCATCAAAATTACTACTTTGGAATCCACCAACTTTTCTCGTAAGTCTGATAAAAATGCCTCTGTGAATGGCTCACTCTTCTTTCTTTTTATTCCAGTTTGGTCTGTGGCACAAAACAGGTGGTGCATTTCATAATTACAGGTCACCACGTAGCCGGACAACGAAATGGAACGTTTTGTAAGCAGGCGGCTCAGATGTGGTGATGACGCCTGCGGGAAAAGAACATGTGCCCAAGTAATGTCATCTAGAGCTGTTTGGTATCTTTCGGAGTTATAAGGAGGGGCCTTATATGTGACTTTTCTTTAAACATAGGAAAGAAGCGTCTGAGTGATACAGCAATTGCATATTTCAAGACTGTATTGTCATTGATGGGCAGCGTATAGTAGGATACTGTTTTAGATTCTGGCCTTTTATCAATTTTTACAGCTACGTTAGAGCCCGGATCCTGCATTTTCCTTCTATGTATGCGCAGCATAGTGACACATTGTGGTAGTAGATAGCTGATTTCTTTAATTAGTCTCGAAAAGGTCTATGGTGTACGCAAATGCATTGGTGGTATTACGGTGGGGACTTAGGCTACTTAGGCGTTGCCCCACTTCGAAGAGGTACTCAAAATTTGCTAAAATTCCAGCTGTGTGCTTGATGGTCATATTTTTCCTTATAAAAGTAAACTAGACCTAACAACACTGCTCCCAGTGAGCGCTTGACGAGTAATCTCTACCACGCAAATGGCACTTCCCTTGTTCCCTTATGCCCTTCTTTGTTTGCGCCAAAACGATCCTTTTTATAGTCTACTCAGCAATCCCAACCTATTCGCAGGGAACTGGAAGAACGCGACGGCTTCTGGAAATCTTAGATGCACCAGACTGCGAGCCTAAAACAAGAATGGACCCAGGGCTGAAGAAAGAGGGTTGGGAACGCGACGACGGGGTTGGTACCCCGGACAGTCCTTCTGCCAGAAGTCTCAAAGGCCCCTCCGACCGCTGCTCAACGGAGTCGACCCGGAGGCACACGTCCACGCTCGAAGAGAGCTCGATGGGTCAGTCTCAAAGTTACGGCGCAAGAAAGAAGGCAGCTGTCTGCCAAAAGCCGCCACCCTCATCGTCCGGGAAAACCCACACAATAGACAAGGTGAGGACACTGGGCAGTACCAAGGCCTAGAAGCAGGTAATGTACGGCATGGTACAAACCTAAATGAGACGCCTAGTTGGCGATTTGCCTTCAGTTGCCAGTGATGCATGACGCAGGCCATCAAGAGTGGTGCCGTCATACCGGCATGGTGGAACGGCCGCCATGACGTACGCAGGCCTGGGGTTCAACTTGGCCAGGCAGGCACTGCGTTCAGTGGCCCTGCGTGGACGCGCGCTGGACGCAGCAGGCCGCAACACCTCGTGGTGGCAGCTGGGCAAGCCGGGAGAAAGCCCCTTCAGGTCAGCAGCTTTCGAAGGGAAAACTGCAACGAAATCTTGGGCCACGTACGTGAAGAAGTTTGGAGGTCGCTCAAGCTTCGCCGTCAAGAGTGGAACGCGATAGCGTTCGAAGGCCCTTTACTGCTTTTCATGCTTCCCGGCAACTGCAGCTTATGTAACCGTAACGTTTACCTTGAAACGCTGGCTTCGAACGCTATGCACGAAGGCGAGCTTTCTGGTAGAAATGCGGCCTCTTGCGTGGGTCGATCTCCTGTTATTGTTTCGCACTTTTAATATTTCAGTCTGAGAACAGCTAACGTAAAGGACATGCGCTGTCGGTTTTTTTTTTTTTCTCATTACATTTGTTTGTGGGCTGCCGTTCTCAAAATGCGAAAAACAACTTTCTAAAGCAAGAAATACAAGGTATGAGTAACTTTGGTGGTAGAGAAGATGATGGGTATGCGTGGTCCGGAATTTGGCTCGAAATTCAAAACTCTTTTTCGAACCAAGTAAACTCTTCCTCGAATCAAATGTGGCGAAAACCTGGCGCCGACGCCACATTTTCTTCGACACGGGCTCTGTAACGCTGTCGCGTTAAAAAGCCCAGTTTCAGATTGCGCCGATGTAGCGTAGTCTGCGTGCAAAATCCTTCGTTTGAAAGGCGAGTGGATGGTTAATTGAAAGGTCGCAAAGATGGGTGTTTTTGAAACCAAAACTGAAGAAAACGTCTTGATTACCACTCGCCGGATGGGACACGTGACCCAGGACGCACGACTCCTCGGCACGACATTCGTCCGTCGCCAACTGTCGACGCAGCCCGCGCTGAGCTTTATGACGAGGCCGCTGACAAGAAAGTGGAGACGAGCGATAACAGTCAAACAAGCACACAACAAGAACAGGCAGAGCGGTTATTGCGGTTGCTCTTTTCTTCACTCCGCTATTTCCCGAATTCTCTCTCTGCCCCCCTAATAGCGCTACAAAATATTGTCTATATAAAGCGTCCTCTCAGGGTGCTGTTCACATTCACCTGGTCACAATACTGTATTCGGCACACATTGGAGTAGCCCATTCAGAGCGCTCAGAGGCGTACTCACCGTCGAGCTGGGGTCGCAACCAGATGCGACCAGAATTCCGTTCACGTTATTCCTCCGATTGGTCACGGGGCAGCTGGACGTTCGGCCGGAGCATCCTTTCTCCGATTCCGATCTCAAAAAGGCTACGAGTCGCTGATTACCGAGTTGTAGCATGGCAGGAACCAGTCGAGTGTAGCATTAGTGCAACTCCTTGTGTGAATTTTTTTATTTCGTTAGATTAGGATGACGTCATGGGATATAACGTTCATTTTATTATGTGATTTGGCGTGTAAAACTCACAACCCTATTACGAGGCACGCTGTAGTGGAGGACTCCAGAATAATTTCGATCCTCTGAGGTTTTTTATCGCGCGCCTAAATCCAAGTGCAAGAGTTTTTTTTTTCTTTTTTCATTTTGTCTTTATCAATTTCGCCACAGTTTCAAAAACGTTTTATGGGCTTGTTGCGAGTTCAATGCAAACGAAATTGAGAGAAAATTCCATTCCTGCTGAAGTGCAATAATGGGCTCGAGCCTATGAAAATAAATGAGCAGGGGTCTTAGGGCAAGACGTCCAAATCGATAGATTTTGTGGGAAAACACCAATTGGGCAAACATAAGATGTGACCAAACATAAATGTGGCTTCGCATCACAAGGCATGGTCAGCGAACACTAAGGCCCTCAGCGAAGTGCCCCCGCCGCGGCTGCGGAATCGAACCCGTAACCTCGGCAGCAAAACGTTACGACCCCCAAGCTATACCGCGGCGGGTGTACGCGCAGGTTGGACGTCGCCGGGTCTGTCGCCGACGTCTTCGTCCTCGATGTGGCGTTGGCCGCCATGGTGCTCAGCTCGGAGGGGAACCCGAACAAGCGACCCCTGCGGCTCAAGTCACTCGAGTCCCTCACGGCCTCGCAGACTTTCTACGTCAGCTACTGCAGCCACTATTGCGCACAGCCCGACGGCCGACGACGGTGCAACCTGGCCATGAACGGCTCCCAGTTCGGCACATCGTTCGACTGTCCCCCTGAGCAGCCACCACAGACCTGTGTTTTCGTCTGGAACAGAAATCGGTGTTGTCCAGTTCATCGAATTCGCTGTTGTGGTGTCTTTTGCCGTTGATTTGTCGTAGGTTGGTGAGACTTATAGCGCATCGCTGGATAATCGGGTAGCTTAATATAACGGTTTTTTTCACGTGATTGAGCTGAGTTTAATTATCGTCGCGGCCGATATAATCGGGACGGCTGACACAGAGTTAGCAATGGCAAAGTGAAATTTTTTTTCGTCAGTGGTTGACCCGAGTCACTGGGCCGCACATAACATAACGTTTGCCACTTCGCAGTACGCCTTCGGCGCTCTGTCGGTGTCACGGTCGCAAGCGACGAGAGGCAATGTCCACAGGGTGTTTTGTGTATGCGGCGCCCAGCTATGAACAAGAGCTTAAGTATAACCCGCAAATCAATATTTTACAATACATCGAAGTCGAAGTAACGACGAGTCAGTATTCATTGGTCTGCGGCCGCTAAAGCAGCTTCGACCTAGGCAACCCTTTCGACGACTGTTCCTTTGTCTGGGGAAGCGATATCGCTCGAGCTTTTGTCCTTGGAGTCCTTATCGGGTCACAGTGTGGTGAACACAGCGCAAACATTTGCCTAGTTCTCGTGTAGCGGGCACCACAAAAATTACTACTTTTTTTGCTGGGCGCACTTATCTGTGGGGTAAAATACACTCGAAACTACACTTCCATTTTTTTTACATCACGAGAAAGATAGACAAACTTTATTTTTCCAGGCGGACAGCTGAAGTACTCCAGTTAAACCAGTCGGACAGTCTGACTAGTTCAACTGGAGTACTTCAGGTGCCGATTTGCTTACAAAGGTGCCCAAGATTACGGCTAATGTTCTCGAACACAGCGCTGCAGGGTGCAAAGAAAGTTAACGCCACAGTATTTGCGAATAATTGTCTCGGGCTGCATAATATCTTTCTCAATCGTGTGCCCGTCTTGGTATACCTATCTCTAGACCTGAGCCAGTAACACAATAAATATTAGTTTATTTTTCTTGAAGCACGCAGTTCAATCTCTCTGAAGAGAAAATGTAGATGGATATGCAAAGCAAGAAATAGCGATAAATAACAGAAGAAAGAAAGCTTAACAGAAGGTTTCATATCGGTAATGGCAGTCAACTAAAGTAAGAGTAGTACTTGTGTTGCCACAACTGTCCTGGTGCGTCCTGCTCCAGTCCTTGTGCACGGAAACCGTGCTTTATGCAACTTGAACTTGAGAACCGTCAAATGGCTGCCGCTGCACTGAGTGACGGGAAAGCCGTGCTACTCCGACTCCGTATTGAAGTTAAAGTAGCCCTGCGACTGTTCCAGGATTTCGTCGAGCTTGCTCACGATCGCCGAAAACGTTGGCCTGCAGATGGGGATGGCGTTCCAGCATGAAGTCATCAGGTCGTACCTGGAATGAAGCCGCGAAATCGATATTGAAACGGGAACGATCACACTGGCAAAATAAGCACAGGCCCCTTGAGCACAAGCATAAGTGACACAGAATGCAAAGTTGGAATAGTCGTTAGGCTGTCAACATCAGTTGCAGCTGACAGCCCTCTCGACTGGGCCTGCAACATTTCCGAAAATGTTGAGCGGGAGCAACAGAATAGGTGGTTTTATTTTTCCTGTTTCTCTTTCACAACATGTTGAGAACTTATAGCTTCGGTTATACCAGCAATGAAAAATAATTCTTACATTCGATAATTGCGCAGATGCCCGAAAGCGTGTCGTCTGCTGTATTTTTTGGCCTCGACAGACCTCTGTGCAACATTCACGAAAATTCTTCACTACCATATCGCTGTCATGGGGAACCGGTAAAGCACGTAAAAGCTCGATTGCCAAGTTGAGCCTTCATGAACTACAAAGGCATCAGTTAACTTTACCATCGCTGAAAAGGAATTTGGTCCCTCTTGTTACCTCCAGCCTTTCGCGAAGGGAACCAAATCTCTTCCCATCAAGAGAAATGTTTCTTTGAGTCTTAGTAGTTAATTCACTTCAGGGTGGGGCATTCGCAAGCCATATACACACAACGCGCAAACGAAAGGCAAGCTTCGCAGCTACGAGTCTGCTCCTACAACACTGTTGTGAGCACAGTTTGATCCAGCGCGCCCAGTTTTAGTAGTCGGCGAGCAGTGGGGCTAGTTTCGGTATTGGCAACAAAGTGTCGCCATGACACTGGTAGCCAAAGGAAAATTCGATAACTTTTGCACGTGTGGCTCTATCTTTTCAACCTATATAGCAGTAAAGCGAAGTGATGCAATTGCGTGTAGAAATATGTGCTTTTGGCTATTTTCCTTTTCGGCGTCTTATATCTTTATTTGGTCGTTTCAGTTGTTGCTCCAAGGGGCGGCGCATTCTCTCTTATCACTTCGGCTGCCATTATGTTCGTCTGCTCCTGCCGCTTTCTGGGGACGTGCACGTTTTTTCGTATGGTCTGCAGTTTAATATTTCCTTTCTGTGTCCCCGGAACGGTCCAGCAATGTCGTAAACTGTGAGGAAATGGCACAAGGCATGCTGCGCGGCTGTGTCGTGTTACGACTCGGGGAGGAATGGCAGGGCGAAATTTTTCCCGTCTCCAGATGGACTAGCGGTAAGCACTTTTTTCTGCAGTCGTTATGAAGAAACAAGCGCTATCCTTATCAAAACAGCTATAGAACGAAACGAAAGGTCTTCCACACTTGTTTTCAAGTGAATATCTTTCTTTAGTTTGGCGCGGCGCATTTCGCTGCCGTTTTGTAAGAAACTGAAGCTACTTGTTGAAAGTTTCACATGGGCCGACTGATGCTAGCTGACGGGCAAACGGGAATGTCGCTTTCATATACGTTATCGCTTGCTCTTGATTTTTTTTCATGAGTACAATACTTGTAATTTATATTTGTCGAAGATATTTGAATGCTTGCTGCACAAACTGGCTCCGCTAGAGGGCATTCCGGGGACCAGTTTTTTGTTGTGACATTATCCCCTTTGAATGTTCATGAACATGGTAGAAGCAAAAAAAGATTACGCAGCAGTCAACGTTTACGTTTTGAATTACAAGAAGTTCCATTTACCTGCACGAAGACTGAGCTGCACTTCTTTTTAACCTGTGCCTTGGACAACAGAACGTTTTCGCCGTTCTCAACTCGTGCTCTCAACTTTGGTTTCGCTTTTAGGTGCTCTTTAATCATGACCACGCGGTATAGATCTGACTTATGGCGAAATTACGCTAATGGGGGAGTCCTGGCGGGCCTGACATGGGAGCAGAATGTAACAACCGCTACCATCTGTGTGCGGACTTCACATAAAGGGACTACGCCGACCCGGTCAAAAGACTTCTGTTGGGAGCGGAAGAGCCATCCCTGGTCGATGGAGGTAAAGAAAAAAAGTTATTAGTGATTGCGAACCTGCGCTTCCGTAGTTCATTATTTTCGTAGAGAAACCACTTGACAGGGTACGGCGCAAGTGCTATGAGCACGGTGAGCGCTGCCTTTTCCACGTCGTCTGCTACGGCGCCGGGAGCCATGGGACGTTACGCAGCGAAATTTGCTCCGCGTGTGCCAAGAAACCGCGTGCTTATCAGTTTCTCTTTATCGCTTGCTCGTCTGCGGTGTGCGATGTTACAGATTACAAGCTAAACTTAAACGCCGAAGAGTTTTCGCTGACAAAGACCGAATTCACGTTCGTGAAACGTCGCGCTGCACTTGACGCTACCGTGTGCGATGCGGCAAAGCCAGTTCCTGCCCCGCGCTGCCGCGTTCTACCGGTTTTGTTTGCCACATTATAGCAGAAAATTATTCTGGAACAAAAATTCCAGTGTTCAGTTTTCCAGCACCTTTAAACTATTGGTAGTTTTCCTCGTACGGGCACCTTGCAGAAAAGTGAAGCCGAGTAAAACGCTCAATTACCGAATCCTTTACAAGAGTAATAAAAAAATTTCATCGATCAAGAAAACTGTCTCTAGAAAGCTGATGCCTATTATTCTCAGCCAGCTATTGAGAAACCAGCACTGCTTAAGATGTTACATGAATGAATAGCAGCACTAAAACTTGGAACATCGTTTAAATTTTGGAGACATATTTCTACTTCAAATCCTCCAACCAAATATAATCACAATTGACCTGCATGGATTGAAAGTACCATTTTACGAAAACAGTTCTGTTTTTCATCGCATTTAAAAATGAACGGGCTTTCATACGTTTAACAATGAACGGACTTTTCATGTCGTGCTTCCATAAATGTGACGCGATGTCATACGGCACGCTTTTGTCGCCAATGGAATTCGCTTTACAATGGAACATGACACTCAAGCATAGACAGAACGCTGCGCTTGTCCTGTGTGCCTGTGTGTAGTGTTCCTTGACACAACGTGCTACGAGGCGAAAATTCGCCAACTGACCTCACAAGATGTTCTCATGATGTATCTAGCTTTACAAGTTCTGCGCTGCCGTAGCGAGGCCAACAGCGGATAATATACTCACCAGAGACCACGGGCATCATCATCGACTGAGAGATGACACACAAAGGTATCGCAAGTCAGCGAAGTTAAGGAACTGCCCAAATTACCCAGAAGGAAGCTCAAGAGAAGTTGATGCATCATGTGAGCCCAGACCAACTCTTGCAGTGTCAGGTGACGCTCCATTGTCGCAAGAGGAAGAGAAGGACAAGGATAAATGTCTGTCCGGAGCACGTAGGTGTGGTCGCGCAATTGTGTGGTGTGTACACTGTACTGAAAGATAAGCTAACAGTGTACTGTAAGAAATCTTTTCCTCTGCTAAGTGTCGCATAGACATGCTGCAGTAGTTCTACTATGCGTGACTTATGCTGCGCATAAGTGACATCAATCTGGATGGCGTTTCCCCTCGCGCATCAACAGAACCGTTGCCATGGCAGCACGCTTGACTCTGTTTCCTTTCTCACACCGGAGTTTGGCCTACCAAGCACCAGGGGAAAAAATGGCGCTCGTGTGAAGCAATTCTCGTTTACCCGGCCGGTATTACCACCTGGCATAGCCGTGGCGCAGCCACGCGCTCGCGTGTTCACCCTAACTTTGCTGATCGTTGTACGCCGGCGTGTTTTCAAATGTTTATTTATATGAGTCTGTTACGAATGTTATGAACATTCTCCAAACAATGACCCATAGGGCGTCCTGTATTCTGCTACGTCTGAAAGGTAGGCTACGTTTTCCAAACGAAACTGAAAGCTTTATATGTAGAAAGAAGACGCTTTAAAACTGTGCTGCCGTTTTCTTATAGTCGTCGCTTTTAGTATTGTATACTGCACAGCAGATAACTACATGTATAAGTTCTGATTTTTCTTATGTGTTTTTTCTTTAAGGTTTATTGGTCCACTTTTTCTTTGCTGAAGAAAGCTTGAAGAAGACCTTTTTCTTTCCTTTATTTTAATCTTCGCGGGTTTTCTCCTGGCCCTTACATCTCTGTTCTCGACTACGTGCTTCAATACAGTTCAAAGTTGACGCTCTGTCGCGCTCAGTACGTTTGCAACAAAGTCAATGTCGAAGCTTTGGCTGCAGCCTGAGCAATTACTCGTTCGATCACTGTTAATGACTTCAATCCTACGTCTTGCTGTTTTCTTTCTTTTTCTGGCTTTTCTTCTGCGCCGCGAAAGACTAGTGATTCGTGGAAGCGGTCAGAATTTGGCCCTTTCATGAACATTGTATTTGTGTATTGCAATTAAAATGTATGGTGCACCGTTTAAAACGATTATCATGAGACTTAGAACAACAGAAAGCTGAGCTAGTTGGTAAGGATTCATTATGCAAAAGAGAAGTGTAAGAGACAGACTATGGGACCATGAGATCAGACCATGAGACCATGAGACTATGAGATCATGAGACTATGGACATTTGTTTCATCTAGCCAGAAGTTGAACTACACACGCGGCAAACTGAACAAAAGTTTCCGAACTGACAAATTTATCGGCTGCTTTGGCTAGAAGTTCTACTTGCACACGATAGACGACCTACCCTTGGGGAGGAAATGCAGAAATGATAAGGCTAAAAGCAAAAACACTTGTGTACTTCGATTCGGATGCAGCTAAGAAACCCAGGTTGTCGAGATTATTCTGGAGTCCCCCACTAAAGTATGTCTTATGATTAGATCGTGATTTTGGCGTTTAAGATCCCCAGAATTTAATTTGATGGCCTCGCTTACTCTCGTCATCGTTAACTGTGCACTGCACGAACGAGCTGCGAATGAGACAGACCCCCAAAAGAAAAACGCGTGCTCTTACGTTTCCTGTGGACAACTGGCGGGCTTCTCTAAGCGGTGGCCTGTCGTCAGAAGGTCCAGCAGCTGGTGGTTGGCGACGCCAGGGTAAGGCGTGGCGCCCAGACTCGCCACTTCCCACAGGAGCACGCCGAAGGACCACCTAGACAGTAGGGGAAAGAGGCGAGCGGATTGCCGTTGCCGAAAACGATGCAGACCTGCCGTGTCTTTTACTTTGTTCTTCCTTATTTGCGTATCATTTCTGCGCAAAGTTGAAAGGGTAATACACTTTCACGAGCGGCAATATTGTCACCTACTCTGCAGTAGCTCGAACTTAAACTGTCAGGTGCAAGATGATCACAAAAGAAACGACAGTGTATAGCATGAAGCTACTGTAGTTTCCTGTGTAACTATGTGCTACTGTAACTTGGGCGACAACTTTTCCGTTCTGGCCTTTTCCTTTTTACAAAACCTAACATCTGCGCAGGTGCACGGAAGCAAGACGAGCGCGAGCTCCTCGCTATTTATTCAGCAAAAGTAGGGAGATAAAGAAAGGTAAAAAATGGAAACTGTGCGGGAGATATCAGTGGTAACAGTGTTGATCCCAACAGCCGGAAAACCTTGTCACAGCCGTAGTCTCTCTGATGGGCGCTTCATTGATGCGCGCACTGACACGCTTTATTTGAGAAAATAATACAAAGTAAGCCCGGCATTTATGTTTTTTGCTTTTGCTTTGGATTCGCATATCGCTGTGTATTATCAGTAAAACCCACAAGCGATAATAAAATTCGAATCAGTCTTGTTAACGTCGAAATCGGTGGCTAGTTAGATACAGATTAAATCGGTACTTAGCTCATTCGTTATCGAATAATGTATCTGCCAGTCAGTCAGTGAATTGGTTAGATAGTTGGAATTGGCGCCCAAGTTATGACTCCGCGATTTGCCTTTTTTTTTATTGTGGTGCGCTATCATCTCGAAGACTACGCTGCCCCCTTAGATGGTTTTGACGTACATAAATAAAGGCCATAATCAACCACAGAAGCCAACAGACGTCATGAGTCTTGTTGATGAAGAAAGGGGATGTGAGCCATGTGAAGAAATGCTATCTAAAGTGCACTGATGGAATAATACTCAATTTTTGACATTGTAATAAACATTTGTACGGTGTTAAAACCAACTCCACATGCTTCGATTACCGCCACATTGAAACTACTACCACGCGAGACGTCCGATTCTGTACTAGCTGTTACTTCCTTTACCACCAGTAACATTGTTGGCCGGATGATTCCCTTATCCTTAAACCTCCGAACATCTTAGCTTCTGACGAACATCCTGTCGACGAGTGTGAAAGTACGCGAACAGACACTTCTCACGCACACGTCGCTCATGGTGCTGAAGGTCATGTGGGAGAGCGACTCGAGTGCCATCCAGCGGGCCGGCAGGCGACCGGCGCCTTGCTTGCGGTACAGGCCTTCCTCGTACATGTCCCTAGAGAGGCCCAGGTCGGCGATCTTGGCATGGTGTTCGGTGACGAGCAGCACGTTGCGGGCAGCCAGGTCGCGGTGCACCACGCGCTTCGAGGACAGGAACTCCTGCAGTTCATGCAGAGCAGAACGGAGGCCAGCTTCAGACAGACAGACAGACAAATCAGCTATCAGCTCTACAAGCTTAACCTTTCCAGGGCCGCACTTTGAGCACGTGATCCCAAGTGCAATTGATTCACAAGACTCCGCGCTTGACTCGCACACAAATCCCTCACCATTCCTTGGGCGACTTGCCGTGCCAGCGACAGAAGATGCAGCAGTGACGGCACTTCTCCAAGATCTGAGAAAAAGAAAGCATGCACAACCTGTGAGAACTCTTACGAACACTGATGGCTAAAGTGCGCATCTAACTGACACCGGTCCTATTCCTTCCTTCTTCTTATGGACCATGCTCACAATCGCTGTGTGACCAATTCGAACTGACAGTGTGATGCCGCCCTACCACTGCCACCAGCAATGCCCGCCATGTGTGCTACCTGACGGTATACGTCTATGGGCTTTGACAAGTTATGTGTGCCAAACATAGCATGCAGAGCATGCGGTAATCACTGGATCGTTAGCAAGAGCCAAGGTTATCTGCAGCACGCTTTGAACGTTTTCAAATGAATGTTATGTTGCTGCATTTATTTTTACTCTTTGTCTACTTTGCTTCAATTTTGTGCAGATGAAAAGAAAATGCCTATTCATGCTTCAATGCTAGCGTAACAGTTAGAGCAAGTAAGTGGCGTCTTGACTTCATATACACAGCGCATAATAAACGAGGCTGATAGCCCGGTGACGTAAACCTTGCTTCAAAGGCATGTTCGCCGCAAATGCCCATTGTATAAACAATTCATGTTCCCAAAAATTGAAGTTCATAATCCGCTAGCTTGATTTATAGTTAGAACACACTGAAATAACAAAACGTAGTTATCAGTCCCACTTAAATAATGTATCTAACTGGTTACGGCTGTTGGAGACAGCTATATGCTTATATCAAAAAATCGTTTAAAGTCACACTGTGATAGGAACGTCAATAAATTCTGAATGTTTCTGGTAGATATTGTTGCGATGCTCTTTCAGTTGTTCATTTTAGCAACCACCTTTCCAGATCACGTAGCCTTGACCACATAGGCCTGACGTCATGACAACCGTCCGCACACCCAAGCGTCAAAACCATGTCAATAGCATTGCACGACACAGCGCAACTAGCATGTAGCCGTATAGCAAAGCTCAGTGGCTTACAAAGCATGGTATATTGAACCACCTTACGATCAATGGTTTCTTCTTAGAGTACGCAGTGAACTTGGAGGTCATGTAATGAATTGCATTTATTTTCCATAAACATACAATTTATGGGGGATTTAAGGAAAAAGTTACACACAGCAACTTGACGGGCCTTAAAACCCTGTCTGAGGGCAGCAGCAGTCGACACAGACACTGATTCAGTACCGACAGCAATAACAGTACATTACAATACAATACAATGTTGGCATCAACTTGTGCAGGCAAAAATAAAATTTCAATATACGAAGAAACACGGCAAAAGATCAAGCGATCCGCAGTTCACACATAAGGAAAAAAGCAGCAATTTGCAAAAAGCAGCATGAAAGAGCAAATTCGATCACCATCAAATTTCGCTGAAACAAACGCAAAACAGGACAGGAAGTGACATCGATATTATTGCGCATGAGTGTGTTTAACAGGCGTGGTAAGCGGTGATGTAGCATTTGAATAAGCGTAGCTGGTTCGAAGACGTGGCACATGCCATTGTCCGGGTGATCATGTGCTGTACTCTCTTCACATCTGGTATCCACTAATCTAGTCGCGTTCGATGACAGCCTTTGAGCAAAATATACTCAGTAGATAGCATGATCGTGATGTGCTCCGATTGCTGAACAAACCAAAAGTTCTGTAGTCTGTTCAACGTAATTGATGGGAGAAACAGCGACTACCAAAAATATGTGAGCTTATTTGTAAGATTTCTATCCTTTGGCTACACATATTACTTATGTGACACATCCAATAAGCCGAACTGAACTGAACACTGCTGACAACCTCCTGCACGATCAAATAGGCTTTGGTTTCTACAACTTTTCGTGACAGATTTCTGAAACGTACCTTCTGGAATTCCAGAGTCGGTGCTTGTTGTAGATATACTGAACAAACCTACATCAGCACTATCCGAGCCGTTTTCATGAGCCTGCATGAGCAATGATGAATATTGAACACAAGACAGTCTTTCAGGCGCGAACTGAGTTCGTGACTGCGATAACTTTATGCCAGACATCACAGTTTCATGCCAGGACAGAATAAGTCGAAGATTTGATAAGCTTTGTTCAATTGTAAATTTATGTAACATAATATTCCTCGTTCTAATGTTTACAATACTTCGAGGTCATGTGAGCATACACAATGTTGTGAAATCTACAAAATTAGCTGTGGCTATCCCTTTAAACGTTGCGTAGTAAAAACCAACTCTTTGACTAATGGGCATTTTGTTGGGTTAGCTTTTCGTCAATGCAATGATCACAAGGGCTGAGTGGGAAGGTGCCTGAGAGAATTAGAGAATGAACAAGTGAGTCACTTAATGGATGAGCGAACCGCGACACTTCGGAGCACCAAGCCTGAAAACTTTCCCGTAGAATCCGAATCACAAAAAAGCTGCACTCACGAAATGTCCGCCACCAGATGTACCTTCCCCTTTTCCGAGTCGGGCCCTGGTCCTTATGAGGTACGTCCTGAGGTCACCCAGTGGGCAGTACTCAACGACCAGCGCCAGCCTTGGACCCATCGTGCAGTAGGCTCGCATGCTGACCACGTTCGCGTGCTTACCCACAAGCTTGAGGAGTTCAATCTCTCGCCGAAGGTCCCTCCTCTCATCGGACGTCGGCAGGTCTGTGCAATAATGACACTCAGATTTTAATGACACAGAAGCCGTCACAGCTATGATACGCCATGACTGGTCTGCGAAATCACAGAGACTGAACAGCCCACACAACATATTTGAATTCATTTTGTAAGTGTCAATCATCATCAGCATCAGCAGCCTGGCTACGCCCACTGCAGGGCAAAGGCCTCTCCCATACCCCGGTCATGTGCTAATTGTGGCCATGTTGTCCCTGCAAACTTCTTAATCTCATCCGCCCACCTAACTTTCTGCCGCCCCCTGCTATGCTTCCCTTCTCTTGGAATCCAGTCCGTAACCCTTAATGACAAGTGTCATTAAGGGTTACGTCAAGCACTGCCCTAACTGGGGCTCGGTCACTACGTGAGACAGAATGCGCAAACGATATAAATGACCACAGGTTGTTTTTAATATAAGCTAGAAGGAGGCTCAGGGAACATGGAGGCATTGTAGTTAACCAGCCGTTGTTGCTCAGTGGCTATGGTGTTGGGCTGCTGAGCACGAGGTCGCGGGATCGAATCCCGGCCACGGCGGCCGCATTTCGATGAGGGCGAAAACACCCGTGTACGTAGATTTAGGTGCACGTTAAAGAACCCGAAGTGGTCGAAATTTCCGGAGTCGTCCACTACGGCGTGCCTCATAATCATAAAGTGATTTTGGCACGTAAAACCCAATAATTTAATTTTTTTTCATTGCAGTGATCCACAGTGGTCGAAAAGGAATGTTTCTGGCATCTACATTTAGAAAAGGTGACTTGTCTTCGTAAGGACAACATCTGCTTTCCTTGGCAGCCGTTTATGTAGCTCACTCCCCCGCCACCCACTGGGGAAGGAGAATAAGTGGGCGTGTAGGTAAAGCGAAGTGCAGCGCAGGATGATGCGCGTCGAAACAATCGAAAAAGATGGGTCCTACCTTTGAGCATCTTGACGGCGACCGTCTCGCGGAGCTTGCCGACCCAAACGTGAGCCCTGTGCACAACGCTGAAGGCGCCGCGGCCGATCTCCTCGTGCAGTTCGAGCGTCTCGAAGGGAATCTCGTACGTGTCCCAGGACCTGTGCAGCAGGCGGAAAGCGCTCCTGCGAAGCTGCAGGAACTCGAGCTCTGAATCGGCGGACTTCTTGGCGGCTGCTGGCGACGAACCCAGCTCCTGCAAGTGCGGGATCCCGATTATATGGCCGCGGAAGGCAGGATCGATCGATTCATTCATTCATTCATTCATTCATTCATTCATTCATTCATTCATTCATTCATTCATTCATTCGTGGGGTTTATCTCCCAATGTCCGAAAATAACACTGGGACTGGGAAAGACGTTGTAGGGTAGGGGATTCAGTGGATAAATTTTTACTTTCTGGGATTTTTAAAGTCCACCTAAATTTAACGTCAACCAATGTTTATGGAAGAAGCTTGCCGACCTAGCGAGCCTTGGTGGTGTTGTAGTCGATCGTTACTAAAAGATAAGCAACACATGTGAAAGGAAGTTACTAATTGGGTGTTAGTGCTGAGGGCCTACAAAAACTAATGGCAGGGTTCAACGTCCCGCAAGTGCAAAGTGAGTTACGAGGGGCGTCCAAGTGAAGGGCTCCGGTAACTTTTTATCCCTTCATGTTCTTTACCGCATACCCCAAAGCACAGTGCTGGCCATGTCCGAGTGTTCTTTTGCATTGCGCCTCCACCGGAATGTGGAGGCGCCTCCTCTGGGAATTGAGCAGGTGATGTAGCGCTCACCAGCTCGATGCCATAGCCACTGACGCCCCTCGTACTGCAAGAATCTTGGCTGAAATGGCCTCCGAAAACGTAAAAGGCGTAAAAGCGTAAAAAATAAACTGAATCTCAATGGAACGAGCAAAATTGGCAACGGAGCCAGCTGGGGCTTTGCTGAATCTGGAACGAACAACACCGAAGACTGCACAAAGATTATAACCACATATGCCTTTCTAATTCTTAAAGCGTATTTCACCCTGTTCGTTTCTGATACGTGAAGTGCGTAATATTGTTGTTACCGTGCCGTTGAAAATACGGTTTTTACTTTAAATGTAATATTTTCATTACTTTATATTCGTTTTATTGCTTATTTATTTCTGTTGAACGGAGATACGAAATGTAGCCAAAGTACTCTATATATCAATTTCTCCGCATCAACCGATGTGTGAGAGAACCCAGTAGAACGGAAAGAACAATTTACGCAAGATGCTCGCTAGAAGTTGCGCGAGATCCGACGTGCCAGTGAATGTACGCACCCATTGGGAGATTGCCTTTGGCGGGCGTCGCCGCTGATGGACGACGTACCGTGAGGCAGTCGCCGCGGCTACGGCCACGAATACCACGCAGGTCCCGAGGCTCCACAACAACACGGTGCTGTACCCTGCCTGCCCTGCATGTCCGAACATAAAAGTGGTCTTGCCAGGAGAAAAGCAGTGTACACGCATTAATTACTCTCATTCTGACTTGTACACCAGAACCACAGTGTCAGTTGTACTATTCTATATAGATATATAATACTTCCCTTGGTTTCACTTTATCTCAGGAGATACAGTGAAACCAAGGGGGGTATGTCGTAGGAGCCCACATAGTTGACTACACATACGCTGACTGGCTGGAGCTGTCCGAGTGCATGTCCAGAAACGGAGACAGGCAGTACCGAATGCTGAGTGGGTTGGTGTACCATACTGACGAAGTACAGGGCGACAAACAAGAGACGAGAAAGCGTTCGCGTCGTGCTTGTTTCTCGTCCTTTGCTTATCGCGACATTTCATTGTCAATAGGCAGAATTTAATAAATATGTATATATTTCATTTCAGAAGACCTCCCGAGTTTCAGCAACTTTCAGTAAACATCGTCGAGACAGTGCTCCCTTCTATTGACGTGCGCATTTTCAACACTTAGGAGTAACGTATTTGCCGCGCTATAGGACTGTATTGGCCAGTAATAAAGTGCTGCGATGACGCAGCGAGAAACTTACGGATATCAATCGGCATGTTAATAAAAGGGTGTAACATCACGACGCTGCTAACTGAAAGTGGTTGAAATTCGGGCGGCTTTTGAAAGATGATTTTCAAGGAATTCTGCCCATCGAGTTACGGTCGGGCATTGACGTGAAGTTCTACGCATGTTCGCACGGTGAATGTTAAAAACTCCTGGATATGAGACGGAGACAGGCGACCCTAGCCAGTCTCTTTTTTGTGGGTACCGCTCCAGCCAATCAGCCGCTGCCGAAATGGGCAGTCCTCGAGGTGGAATCTTACAGAATAATCGACCAGTAGTTATGTCCGCCTGGCTCTAACCTTTTTTGTATGTATAGCTTTTCATTATTTACTTGTTTTGTTTATATATTGTATCCTCAAGGCTTATATTGTACTAGAAAAAAATGGGTTGTAATAAGATACTTAAGAAAGATGCGAAATTGCACAAGAGAACGGAACGAGAAAATAGAAATGTCATCAAATAAACAACTTGCAACTGCATTAGTGCATTACACGCGCAAATAAATCAACATAAAAGAAAATGTCAAATGATCATATTCGCGCACAAGAAGCCGTAGTTATTTAGATTACGCTGGCGAGTAATATGCGGAAACGCTCAGCTACGGTGGTGCTGACTATAACGAGACAGAAAAGCAGCTCCATTCATGGCATCGTTTAAGAACGAAGGGAATGGGAATAAGTGACGGTGCTATGACGCAGTACGCTAGCTCTGAGCACGTGTTCTAGACACCGTGACGGGCGAAATTCGAAAACACCCGTGTACTTAGATTTAGGTGCACATTAAAGAACCCCGGGTGGTCGAAATTTCTGGAGTCCTCCACTACGGCGTGCCTCATAATCATAAAGTGGTTTCGGCACGTAAGACCCCATAATTTAACTTTTCTTAGACACCGTGATGGGGGAGGAGCGGGTCTGATCCAACATGCAACGAAGTTGCCAGACAAGCATAATGGTTGTACAGGCATGCTCAAGGTGGCTACTTTTGAGGGCTGTGAAATTCAAAACCGGCAGCAGTGGGAGACCCTGCTGCTCAGAGGTCTGGGACGTGCTAGCCGAAGCAGTCGCTGACACCCAGGGGATCTCGGCCGTCTGCCAGGTGGAGGGAGGCCGCGTCCGCCCTTGCGGTTGCTGGCACCAATAAAAGATTACTCTCTCTCTCTTTCTCTCTCTTTCTCTCTCTTTCTCTCTCTCTCTCGTTAAAACACACACGCACACACACTTACTGCTGTACTTGGTGATCGCCGGCTGCCCCAGACCTGCAGGGCTCTCTGCCTGCACCAGCACACGGTAGAGGGCGCCATCCAGGATCTCCGACACACTCAGCTGCTGTGTCTCCTGGCCATGCCGAATCACAGAAGCGAGCCGATGAGAAAAATATCGATCGATCAACCAATCGATCAATGAATCAATCACTCAATCAATCAACCAAGTCTTAATTTGACATTCTAGGTAAGCATGTAGGGACCAAAGGAAAAAATTCCGGGAAAAAACGACTTGCCTTGACAATATAGACACATTAAACACGTAAACACAGGAGACACATCATGATGCCACTTATTTATTAAATCGTGAAAGAAGAACAAAGTAAGGGAAATACAATAGGGTGCGAAATTGAAGCCTGACGAACTTGGCGTGCAAGGCATGCCAGTACGCTGCAAGGCATGACAAAAAGTGATAACTGGACGCGTCCGTGTGAAAGAACGTCGCTGATGAGCAAAGGAAAAAAGAGAAAGTAGAGCAGAATGGGGAAAGAAAAAAATACTGGGGTGAATGAAGGAAGAACCGAGGTAATACAATCCATTATGACATGCACAAAATTAAGAGAGGAAAAAGATACGAAAAGAAGAACCTAGTGAAACAAGGAACGAGAGAGGGAAATTCCGGATGAAGAAAGGAAATAACAGGAGATCACGGAATGAAATATACTCAAGAAAGAAAATAATAATAATGATAATAATAATATTTGGGGTTTTACGTGCTAAAACCACTTTCTGATTATGAGGCACGCCGTAGGGGAGGACTCCGGAAATTTTGACCACCTGGGGTTCTTTAACGTGCACCTAAATCTAAGCACACGGGTGTTTTCGCATTTCGCCCAAGAAAGAAAAGGTTGAATGCTCCTTTGAATGAATAAAGAATGTAGTGGAAGGAGGCATCCATAATGCAAGAAAAATTAAAGGGGATAAGGAAAGACAGGAGTGAATGAATACTTTATTGATTGATGACAAAAATGCAGACCAGGAGGAATAACACCATGAATGGCAGAAAAAAGAAATAATAGCCTATATGATGAAGTAACGAAAAGAGGAATGAAAGAAACAAAATGACAGAGTAAAGAAATTGAAGAAGGAACGAGGAATGAGAAGACAAAACGAAACAAGCGTGGAAAAAAAAGGAAGGTAGAGAGAAGGAAGGAAGAAAAAAACGAAAAAAGTAAGAAAGAAGACATAACAATAATAAGGATCATAATAAAATAAAAGGCTGACTTAACAAAAGCAAAAGGAGGAAATCTCGCTTACGGCACCCACGGTGCGCCTGATCCTGCGCGTTGGCTTCTCCTGGATGTCGAAGATCGAGCGCTCCTCCTCGATGGTCACCTGGTAGCCGAGTACGCGGTTCTCCTCCGAGGCGTACGCCGGCGGTGACCAGGCGATCCGGAGGCCACGACTGGGGGGCGCCACCCAAGTGGACGATGGACGCTGGACCTCGAGCACCTTCAGTTCGCTGGGGGGTCCGGGAGCTGGGAGGGGAAGGACAACCCAGTGAGACCCCACCAGACACGAACGTCGCGGTCAGTAATGATTCTCGATCACCGCGCAAAGAGGTGGCACGTGAGGAACGATGGTGCACTGGTGATTTAAGGTTTGCTCAGAAAACGCGCGTTTATTAAGCGCAATCCTGTGCTCTACGCATGCGCCACTCTACAGCACTCTTATCATTGTCAAGAGAATGTTGTCCAAGTCAGGCTGTCGGCCGAAGCGCGAGTGGTTTAAGTTGTGAAATTTCACTCTCTTCGTTTACTCGTACATTAGGTGGGAACCAACGTTAACTGAACACGTGTTACAGGGTACAAACGATGAATTATTTTCAATAAAGCTTCGCTTCCAAACGTATCAAAACGTTTTGCACTAGGCAACGTTCAAGCCAAGCCGGGAATGCCACATCTGAGGGTGCGATATTGTCAAATTCGCAATCTTTTTTGTCACCTTTGAATGGCTCACATTACGGTTACACCCTCTCTAATTGGGTCAAAATGGGGACGTGGCGGGAACTTCACAAAATGAGAGAAGTTGAAACTGTCAGGAATATCACCCCCATTGTCCCTCGGTGTGCCTCGGTGTCGCATTTCAGAAACTCCCATAAACGGGGCCAGCGGGTTTTACTTGGTAAGCGACATAGCGAGAAAACTCCATAGCTGTTTCGATGGCCTCTGAGATTGCGCGATGCCAACGCGCGTCACGAGATCTCGAAGGTCACGCAGTTGCTCACCGCAGAGGCTGAAGTTGAACTGGTAGCAGTCCAGGCAGCTGGGCGTCTTGAACCACACAGTGACGGCGCCACCGGCCAGTTTCTCCGTGGTGTCTGTGCTTCGCAGGACCACCGTGTAGTTGGTGTCAAAACTGAGTCCACGCATGTCGTAGTGGAAAACGTCGTACGGCTGCAGTGCAGCAAGGAATAAACGCCCCCGAAAATAGGTGTGAAAATTATTCTGGGTACCCGAGGGCATCGATTTTAGTAACAACCACGCGTAGGAGAGAGAGAGCTTTCTATTTAAAAGCAGGTAAGCTTGCTGCTGTGGCAATATTCGCCTACATCATACTCCGTAAGGAAAGGAGAAAGGCGCTAGAAGGAGAAAGGCAGGGGAACGAAAAAAATAACAATACTAGATATTTTTATTCCACTTTTAGGTCCGGCTTGTCGTCTTGGTTTGACTGTTACGAGGTAAATTCGACATAAACATTAAAGAAACCACGTGGCTGAATGGCCTTCTTTTATTTAATCTAAATGTAATAATGGCTATGGAGAGTTAAATTTGTGTGTATATCTTCATCGCTAAAGAGAGATTAAAGTTTCCAGCAAAGGCGAGAGCAGAAGTAGCGTGGAAAGAAAGACACGCGATAGGGAAAAATGAGCACTTGCTACTTAGCTTGTCTTGAAAAAAACGCCGACCATGAGCACTCATGCGCATGCACTGACATCAGAATGTTGTACTCAAATAACTGTCACGTCACGTGAGAAGTTGCGATAGCAGACACGTGTTTTCGTCACTCATAACTGCCTTGGTGCAAGTGGCAGCACTAGTCTGAAGACACTAAATACAAGCGCAACATAACTTTATTCGACTGTGAGGCTTACAGCGCGTGAAAAGACATGGACGAAAGGAAGACGTGACACACACAGGTGCTAACTTGCAACAATCTTTATTTCGAGCAAAGGACCCATACATATATACAACTTTTACAGTTATATATACAGTTAGCTCCTGTGTGTGTCAGGTCTTCCTTTCGCCCTTGTCTTTTCACGCGCTATAAGCCTCACGATGGCTTACCAACAAGCCAAAATCACTGCATTAGAGCGTTATTCGGCTGGTTACTGCCGCGCTCCGACTTGGTTTGCGGTGGCGCGGAGCCCTGTGGACATTGAAGCCAGAGAAAGTCTGCCTGAGCCTAACGTTCGGCTGCTCGCACAGAAATTCGAGCAGGCACGTGATCGGAATCCAATCCAATCTCGGTAGCGCCTCCAAGCGCCCTGAGCGTGAGCGCGACGCCCTGAATTAACCAGGCGAATGTTTTATTGCGATAGCAATTAAATGGACACTGCAGGCGCATTTCTGCCGTCGCCGTCGCCGTGATGTCCATAGAAAGCGAGGAGGAAAGCGGGGAGGAAACGCGTCGTCTTCCCTCCCGCGCGAGGCACCGGGGGCAGGTGTGGGACCCTGGTGGGAAAGGGGGCGGGCATTTTACTTTGGCGGCTGCTGCGCACGGCTCCAAAGTTCGGGCGTCTTGAAAGCGATCTGCGACATGGGCAAAGTGTGTGGTCGCGTGGGCCTCATCTTCAAAGCAATCTGAGATGTGGACGCCGAGCGCTGGCAGCTTCGCATGCGCTGTGCTTTCCGCGCTTAGTTCGCGTTGAAGCGAGAGGTAGCACCGCTCGCTGCTGCTGCCGCGCTTCCTCACTCCAGCGTTTTGACAGCGAGTTTTCATGGTCATCGAGATGTATTCATGTTTACCTGTGTGCGCGTGGCACTGTGCTTACTCAGTTAGTAAGCGAATGTTTACAAGTCCATACGGCCCTTTGTATTTGTTATCGCAATCGATGCTACGCCTTCCGGTAGAAACTGCGACTTTTTCATGCCATCGATTTCGACAAGGCCAATGTAAACGGCCCTGCTAGAGCGCTCTTGGGCAATTTAAAGCGACTAGTCGAATGTGCTATGGTACTTAACTGAATGTACTTAATTTACTCAATGTACTTAACACTGACAAAACCCAGCGTGGTTTTGTCAGTCTTGCGTCATATATGTCAAACTATCTAATGCGTTCGAGGCTTTTTATCACGGAAAAGGTTTTCTATTTTTTTCTAAGATACGTTTTTTTTTGGTTTCTTCAGAATGAAATGTAATTCTTTTAGCGATATGCTGCTTTCGAGACACGAATAGACGGTTTAAAACTTCGTGATGTTAGGAGCAGCTAATGTGAAAACTTCACGATGTTGTCGGCCACGTGCCTATCCTTTCAATGCCTTTTCTGTCTTATCAACACTGTGCGCGCGAGAATAAACATTTCCTGCTTTCCAAAAATGTAATTCATGAGTCCAGCTTGGCGCAGCTTTTTCCGTTTTGTGGAAACTAAAAATAATTACATTGTAAAGAAATCAATATGCCGCCGTAACTACGGCCTGCGTTTGACGCGTACGGTGATCTACTTATTAAGCAACTGTGGCTACTGCCCTCCCTTCCAATTTGTCTGGAATTCAAGAACAGGTATGTGCTGTAGGGACGTCTTAGATGCGTTGGCCAGCGTTCCTGAATGTGCCACCATTTGTTTGACATTCATTAATCAATAAAAGAATACGGTCTTTAGAATTACTTAAGTAAAAGTAGGGCTAGGCAACAACAAAAGAATAAGACCTGCCACTGGAAGAGCCGCACACACCTGCGGCGCAAAGAAACGACTCTTTTCGTGGTCCTTGCATACAAACGAGTTAGCTTGACCAAGCATACGAGTGTATTCTCCCAGCCTGATGCATGTTTAGGTTTCCTTTCGTTTGTACCAGGCTTAACGTTGTCATGGTAACGTTTTTAGTCGAACGCGCGCACATAGATACGTAAAGAAGAGTAGCAACCTTTCAGTAGAGACACTTTTGCTATACACAAAGGCCTCAGGTCTTTCCATCTAGTATAGATTGCTAAGTCTATATTAGATATATCTAACGCATATTGCTGAAGTCGCAATGTGGGACGCCTCAAAAAGGAATAATTTGCTTCGGTGCCTAACCACACCTTCATACACCATTTACGTCATGACGTACGCAAGAACATGTGAATATTGGAGATATAGGACAGGTGGAGTGTCTTTATTGGTATTTAAACGCGTAAGAAAAAGCACCTGCTAACTTGAGCACAGGATAACTCTTTTTCTTGGCAAAGTGTCGTCGCTATTACTTAAACGGGACAACAAAAGAGCCGCTACGATAGAATTTAAGACGAAGCACTTTGAGAACAGTTGACTGTCAGAGATTTCCCACAGGAAGTTCTTAGGTCGCTGCCGCCGATCGGGCGGTGGCATCTTTGCAGTCGGTAACCGGTAGCGCAGAATTTCTTCTTAAAGCGGGCATCTCCTCTCAAAGCCCCTTATTGTGGAGAAGCACGCTTTGCAGATCCACATTTTCCATCGGGCTACACGCACGTGCACACGACATGGAAAACGCGAGTGAACAGCACGCGCTTGAACTTGCCACCTTCGTTCGATTTTTTTTTTTCATTTCTCGCAAGGCTTAGAGAAGGACGCGAACTGCTCCCAAAACAGTAGTCTGTGAGCGTGACTCCGAAAGACGTACCTTCGAAAGTATAAAATGAGAAGGCGGGACATTCCACTTGTCCGGCAGGAGGTCAAGAGCGTAGTTGCACGAAGGATCTGGAGGAAACGAACACACAATCCTAATATTACATAGAGAGGGCTAGGCGAAGGTTTTAAAGGAATGTAATGTCTACCAAATATAAAGGTAAGGTGTGTTCGCCACTTAACGAAAAAAAAAAGATAGTTTTCATAATATGCACCTCGTGGTGTAGAAGCAGAAGACCCCCCAAAAAATATCCTTATTTTTAATCTGGTAAACGTCTTCAAAAATATGGTACTACACCAGTCATCAATGCCATATGTTCTTGTCGCAAAACCAGGAAATATCAGAGGTTTCAAAGGATGGTTCCGCAAACGCAATTCCAAACCCCGGTTTTGTTGTTACTGTTCCTTTTTTAACAAATTTTATTGATTTATTGGAAATGAGCACATTGTATGGAAACATACGGAACGGGGTCCCTTAGCTCACGGCTTATTTGGCACCTCCTTGTGAATGGTACATAAGAAATATACTGAAGGAGTAATTGCGGATCATATGGGGGGGGGGGTGCATTCTTTTGAAAACTTACAGAATAGAACTGTATTGTTTTTGTTGTAGTTGTTTGTTGTACGTTACCTGATCTGTAGCCTTCTCCCGGAACAAAAAATTACACATCGCTGGCTTACACGTGACATACAACATCGTTTACGCCATATTAAAACGCCTATCCTAGGTTACACGGCGAGGCTGGAGCTATGCGGGCTACTGCAGAAAGGCAGATTTTCACCATGACAGCAGTCCACCAACGCAGTGGCCCCTGGAGATTATAGTTGCCTCACAGCTGGTACGGTGAGCACACTTCGCCTAATTTCCATCTACAAGCCCCAGCTGTGTAACTATCCCGAAAATCCCCGTGCTTCTTGTACTACCTGGAGTGTTTCTTTAGCTGCTTTTCTTCTCGCAAAGAGGGCAGACTCATTCAGTTTACAACCATGCTGCTACGTGACAGCTGCGTGCATGGTAATCGTTTTGAGAGTAATGTTCATCAAAGGCCTACTGGGCTTCGTATTCGCATCACGCTGGCTTCGGGCCAGCTTTTGTAATGCAGAGGCGCTATCGCCGTTCCGACGCTTACACTTGTCGCCCGTTGACCACGTGAGCCGAGAGACGATGAAGTGGCCGTCCGGCGTCGATTTGGACACGGCGACGTTCAGTGGTTCACCCGGTATAGCGACATCTGCGATAAAAGTAGACTCGTGGGAAAAACGACACGATGACGTAACAAAGAAAATTGTTAGAAAAATGTATCTCATTTGTGAAATGTTCCCTACTACTGTATTTTCTTGTTTTACTTCAGCTATATAGGTTTTGTGTGATTTTGCAGTATAAAAAAGAACAGCTGCCATAGAAGTGTTTTTTCCCTGATAACAATCGGTAGGGACCCTTTAACAAATTTGTTGGGTCCCAAAAGTGTGTACTTTGCAATTGTATACGTTGATTATGTTAAATAAACTTTCAAACTTTCAAACTTAAAAAAAAAACTCACTGAAGGACAGCTCCGCAAGCGCTCCCTCGCAGGAAAAAGACAGGCTGTAACCCAAACACATAGTGTTGTGTATTTAATCAATGTCTTTGGGAATACACGTAAGCGTGAGGCCCTTTTAGATAACGAAATCGCTGAGAAATTCAGACACCTAAGTCCCACCTAACTTGTAGTATGCGCATTCTAGAATCTAACAACTCAGCACCGTGGAAATGGTCGCGAGTGCCCGGTTTTCGTAACAACGGTGCCCACTCGTAATCTTTTCTGAATGTGCCCTAGCTGCTTAGGAATATTGAGTACAAGAGACTCAGAGAGGCCAACCTAGGGCGTAATGTTTCAGGGTATCAAGCCTGTTGGACTAAAGACAAGAAATGCGCAAATTTATTCCTGCAGTATTTGCATTACGAATGGTCGCGTGAGTATATTTGTTATCCTTTCTTGTTTAATGTTTAGCTACGTACGCCTTGCAACTAATCCCCCGAATTGAAAAAAAGAATTACGCGAGTACTGCTACAAGAAGACATAGGATGGTAAAAAAGAAATTTGAATGCGCTTACTCTCCGAATAGTAAGTCCATGGGCTTGTCCTGGCTTGGCTCAGTGGCCCACTCTTGGATACGACAGTGACTCGAAACTGGTGCTGTTCGTCGACGAGGTCTGTCACAGGAATCAGTCCCTGATAGCGCTGTGCACACAAGTATACATGCTGTTGTGATCATTTCTTACCGTGCGATACTCAGGCTGCATGTGCTGTAATTGAAGTGAGTCGCGACGAAAGTAAGTTTTGTCGGTGCCCTTGTTTAGAAAAGGCAGGCCAGACAACGAGTTTCCGCAAGTTGGCTGCAACAAAATTTTGGGCCGCGCAAGAAAGCCCAGTTTCAGATAGTGCATATCTAGAGTAGCTTCGGTACAGAGAGCGAAAGATAGAAGGAATGAAAGAAAGAAAGGCACAAAGGTCAATTACACTTTGTCTGGTTTGCTACCCCACACGTGGGGAGGGCGATGGGGGGAGTGAAAGAAAAAGAGAGAATGATTAATTTTATGTTGAAATATAAATAAACGCGTAATGAAATGCTTGCAAAAGTAGATGTTTTGATAACAAAACTGATCTGAAAAACGCCGTCATTACCTCTCGCCGGAAATGACGCAGGACTTAAAACGTGCGTCTCCTCGGCGTGAGCTCCGAGATTGGGCGTCGCCCACGGCTGCGCGCAGAAGCCGAAATATCACCGACGCGATGTGCTAGGACTCGCGTAATATCCGCTAACCACCAGATATATGCGTCATCGGGCTAGGAGCTATTTATAGGCTGCTGATAAAAACAATTTAGACTGTTCCCAGCCTTTCGAACGAGAAGGGCTGGGAATTCAGCCCTATACTTGTATTTCCACGTTGTAGTGACCGCGAAATAACCAAGCCCTGTCAAACGGTGAATCAAGAATCTATAACATTTTATTGAATGAACTTGATCACCATGTGCCCATATATTAGAGCAATACTCAAAGCACAATAACGTCGACGAGCACATTCGTCGGCTTTCACAATCTGAACGGCGGGTCAATTGCGTCGGCTATTCATATACGTGAATCACGGTACATTGCAATATCATTTCTACTCGCCTTAGTAGCTCTATGTGACTATGGCGTTGTACTGATGGTTTCGAAGTCGCGGGATCAATCCTGGCTGCAGGGACCGCATTTCGATGGCGGTGGAATGCAAAAACGCTCGTGGTGCTTATGGTACCTTCGGCTGGTCGCTTCAAGGATTTGAGTCGACGCATCCAGATCTGGAGCCACTCTCCGTCAAGCCAGAGACAACTTTCCAAACCTTTCCAGCCTCATCCAAACATGCCTAGAGCGACAGAAACAGATCCATGGGCAACTTTCGCAACAATACGCAACTACAAGCAGCACAGACCTGAGAAAAATGGCTCTGCTGTCGCCATTCAGGAAACGGAAGTGGCGGTTGTCCCATGGTCGTAGCTCGACCAGATGTCGGAGTGACTGCGAGCGCTCGTGACTAGATCCAATAGCACGGATGGAACCAGGAAGACGTGTTTCGAGCGCTTCGTTCCAATTAGCCGAATACGGAATTGCGTGTTAGAGAGCTCTAGTGTGTTCAGTAATGATCAGCCGAAGATACCGGCAAGAGTTATGTGCAAGTAAGAACTTCAGCTGGTCAAAATTAATCCGCAGAACCTCACTACTGCGTGAATTACGCTCAGATTGTGGTTTTGGTGCACAGAAGCTCAAACGAATTTTTGTTTAATTATAGCTCCAGCTGGCTTACATGCCGGAGTGTACTACAACAGAATCCGCGCAGCGCGCACAATCCGATTTAAATTTACAATTAGGCAAGACTTTCGCGACTAAATCTGCTACAACATTCAAGAATATTTCGGTAGTCTTGTGCCGATCAGCAAATTGACATCAGTTGTGGTCTTGTGGAAAACGGTCACCATCAGAAAGCAAAACAATCTTCTTGGGACGAAATAGTAAAAAAAGCAGAAATTTAATATTTGGTCTGACTTTAATCTTTAGAGCAATGCCATTTATAACACTTATTTCTGTAGTACTCCTTGAAAAGCTATTCCGCGCCCGCTCTTGCGAAGGGCAAAAAACTCACCGTTCCGAGCGTGGTCCACAGTTTCGCATCTTTGGCAGCCATGGATCTCGTTCTCACCTCCGTCACGAACATGGCTGGCAGAGGTCGGGAGCTTGTGTTGCTCGCCGATTCGTTACCAAAAGCGTCCTCACGCAAACTCCATTTCAAGGTAACACCGCTTATTCGAGCTCCTTTCAACGAGTAGCAGACGATTTCTGGCGCAGACAAGGTCCAGGCAAGGTCGCTCGTCGCTGTAAAATTTAAAGGCGCATTAGAGGCTAGAACTAAATTAGGCTGGCAATCTTTGTAGGGCGCCTCTAGCAGGCGGTGATGAGAACTACTGCCTATTGTGACAACCATACTGCCCGAGCTCTGGAGAGCGCACTCGGGAGGCCCACTTGTCAGAACTAGACTGTCATCGTTGGAGGAAGATTAAGCCTTGGCTCCGGGGTGTCGGTGCCTTCCTTCAAGCTCATGGCCGAGCCAAGGGGCAACGTCCACACATCTTTAAAAACCGTATTTTCACACACTGAGTACAAAAAGGCTATCTTCTACTAAAGGAAATGAAAAGCTAACCTTCTTTCTTTCTTTTTCGTACGAGAACCACAGTGCCGGTACCTCAGTGCCATTAATATCAAAGAATTTTGTTCTATGCGAGCCGCTTCAACTCAAGGAAAGTTGTGAGAACTTGCAATAGTTTTAATATTTCGTTCCTTTATGATACGATGTACTCTCCGTTGACCATAAAAATTAACGGTTCACAATTAGGTGCTCTCAAAATTAATGCCTTCACGGCGAGCAGATGTGTCGAGACGGGTGGGTAGGTGTTTTTTTTTTTTTCAAAGCATTGTAGCTTATTAAAAGTTGAGGAAAATTGCGAAGTTGTCTTGGGCTCTCTTTGAATACAGTGTAGACTTTTACCCATGAAAATTTAACTAGGTCCAAGCAGGCACCATCTAAATGTATGAAGCCATGGCCGAACTGTTGCGAAAACTTCAAGGTGGCGGCGCTTTCTTTAACTTACGTAGAGCTTTTATTTTTGTGACAACGCTGCACCAGCTTTTTTTCTTTCTTTTTCAATTCTACGCGAATATATAGCGCTGTAAACCATGTTCTTCTTTCGTGATTAAACTTTCACCTCTCTGATTTCTGCTGCACTCGCTTTCTATTTAGAGTAATCGATTAGCGTGTGTACATTGCATCGAATCATCACGTTCAGCGCATGCGCGCATTGTTAGATTCATCCTGCTGTTGCGTACACAACTTTTCACACGCATTATTGTAAAACTCGCCGCCAGAAATGTCAATATGCGCTACATTTAAGGTGTATTACAACGTAATGTCACTTGAACTCAATTCGTACATACGTACATAAATGAAATAAATTAAAGAACGTATAGTAGATGTCACCGAAGTATTTTCGACAATGCTGCAACGCTAGTAGCCACGCAGAATGTTAATGAATATCGTTTGGATTGCCCAGCAGCAAGCGACAGGCACCATTAGAAGGGTACCGCACAGACGCACCGTAAGGCGGATGTGACGTCAATCCCAGACTTGCACATTGCGTGCTGCAGTCATATCAATTGTTTGCTTTTTTATCCTTCTCTATTTCTTTCTTTTTCTTTATTTTCTAAAACGTCTTGGATGTGCACGCAGCATGCATTACGCGAGTCATGTAGCGGGCAGGCATGTAAGTTCGAGTGAAACCATCGCCAGTTAGACTAAGATTCGGGAAAACAGTCTGACTTCTACGTCACTTCCGTTGCGCTGTAGTGACAACGTTTTTTCCAGTTTCGGCATGACAAACACGGATTTTTGAGAGTTAGTTCTGGTGCAGCCATTTGCGTTTCACGCATAAAAGTTCGCACTTAGCCTAGTCTGTACCGAGACTCTCATCACAAATAATCATTTGACCGATGCACGATTTCGTTGAGGTTGAACTTTAACACAACGAGCCTTCAATTCAGCCGCGAACAGCCACAATCCAGAAGACCATAATTGCCTTTAGCTACAGGATAGGTTCCAAAAATGAGTACTATACAAAAATTGAACTCCCAGAAAAGAAAGAAAATGTGATAGCAACTTCGCCGCAAAATTTGACGGGAATCAAGCAATAGTTATTTACTCACCAGTGCTTGTCTCATTAAAGAACAAGCATCCACTGTTACACTGTTCTGTTTGCTGAAACAAAGAAAAGAAATTCTTGTGGAACGACCCTGTTAAGCGAATCCCGCTAAGTCCGCTTACATTTTCGTCCCTGCAAAACTGCAACTTTCCACTCAGCATACGTCAAGGTGAAGTTTGTCAAAGCAAAAGCCAAAGCCATGATGATGATGATGACGACGACGATCATGATGATGGTGGTGGTGGTGGTGGTGCCGTGGTGATGATGATGAAGACGACGACGACGACGATTATGATCATGATGATGATGATGATGATGGCGATCATGATGGTGCTGCAGGTGGTGGTGGTGGTGGTATGATGATGATACTGATGACGATGACAACGACGACGACTACACGTACTCGTTACTCGATCGTAATTGAGAAGGCAGACCAGGGGTGTTATTGCGGACACGGTCGAGGAGGAGGAGATTCTAATGAGATAAAGGGCGAGACGTCGGCGTGTAGAGCTTGTCTATGGCCTACTACTCCTCACGGGGTTAAGGGCTAGTGGGAGACACGGTGAAATTCAGCTAAATTGTCTAGTTAGCCATCGTCATGCAAATGTGAACAGGTGAATCTAACATGTTTTGTTTTTGTTATTGTTCTAACGTCGAACGCGGCGTTCTACGTAGTGTGTTAAGCCGATATGATAATATGCTGTTTTCAGAGACAAAGATCCTCAGACCGTGGCGCCACGCGCCGCAGGCTTACAAGGCGACGGTGGCATTGCTACACTTGATGAAATCGACTGGCGTCAGCGACCGATTCTAACACCCACATTCTAGACGTCTCTCCACTCAAACACTCCAGCTCGACTCAAGAAAATTGATGGTGGCGCTGTCCCTCGACAGAAGTGATCACTGCGCTTCACTGAAGCGCCTTTCTGCGTCAACGCTTTGGAAGCGTCGCATCTTCTTCAGTCGTCGAGGGTGGCGCTGTGCACAACTCAGGGGAGTGGAGGAAGAACTTCGAGTCGAGGACGGTTTGAGAATACGGGGGTATGCGTGATTGGCAACCACACGTTTTCTCATTGCTAGTACATCTGTCCCTCTATCTCTTTACCCCCTCTCCCCCTGCGTAGGGTAACAAGCCGGGCGCGCATCTGGTTGACTTTCCTTCCTACATTTCCTCCTTCCTTCTTTACCTTCTCCTTGTGATCTCTGGTTGACTCCAGACATGGCTGCTATGACCTCGTTGATTGACTAAATAAGCTAACGTGGCTGAATTTTAGTGTTTAGGATAGCACTGCAGCTGCACGTAAAATGTAATGGAGTTATAGAGAACAAAGAGACGAAGACTTCTACAATAAAAAAAAAAGTCGAAGTGTGGAGAGGTTGAAATTAACAGCGATTAATGGGAACAAATTAAATTGAATTTGCATGGTAACCAGTGTTTCACGCTGGAAATTAGCTACGGCAAGAAAGAGTGCTGCTTCGGTGAAGACCAGTGCTTATATTTCCCGCCATTCCTTGAGTATTATCTCGCTTCCACGCTATCACCTACCATGATATAGTAAATTATCACTACGGATTCTCGAATCAGTGCGTGTTCGCTCTTGTACTTACGCATGTCGCTCCGCAGCTTCCGTTCCGTTCTGAGCCAATAAGGCATCCAAAAAAGCACTGAAATGAGTGCCACCAGAGTTATTTTCATACACACACGCACGCACACACGCACATAACACACACACATAACACACACACATACAAACACACAGATAAACGGATGCACGGACGGACAGATAAACGGACGGACTGATAAACGGATACACGGACAGACAGATGGACGGAAGGACGGATAAACGGCTGCACGGACGGACAGATAGACGGACGGACGGACGGACAAACGGATGCACGGACGGACAGATAGGCGGACGGATGGACAAACGGATGCACGGGCGGACAGATAGACGGACGGACGGATAAACAGATACACGGACAGACAGATAGACGGAAGGACGGACAAACGGCTGCACGGACGGACAGATAGAGGGGCGGATAGACGGCTGGACGGACGTACAGACAGACGGATGGATAGAAGGCTGGACGAACGTACAGACCGACGGATAGATAGACGTATGAAATCATTTTAGGTCACTTGACGCGCGCCTTGCCCCTTCGAGGACCGAAGTGCAATTGACGGTAATCCGGAGCAGACAGAGACGATGGCGCTTCCGCGCCGCTGCTTTTTCTCTCTCTCGAGCGCCCGTTCCGATAGGCACTGCTGGCTTTCCCTCCTGCTCCGACTGGCTACTAGACTACCCCCGCTCCTCTAAGCTCGCCCACTGACAAGTGCTTGTACGCTTGCCCATCTCCTCTATACCTCTACGCCGTGACCGGCTTCGCACACCTTACACACGCATACTTTTTCCGCTTGGAAACTTAATGCTAAAGCTACACAATGTAACATTTGTGGCAGTGGAGCAGCGGCGCTGTCTGTCATTGTTAGGGGTCCTTGTTTCGTTTTTTTTTCTTTCTTTTTTAACATAGGTAGGACACGAGGCAATATAATAAGAAGAGCTTGGTGGTGCAACCCACCATCCCATTCTAAAGGGGACACTCATTGCATCCATCCATCCAGGGTAAACTACAGCCTTCACCGTTACTTCACCATTACAGTGCGGGATGGCTCATCCGATCGCTATTTATTCTGCATTTCTTTACTGGCGTCGCCGCAGAGAACGCATGCTCATTAGTTACTTTGAACGAAGCAGGCAATTAATGCTGCCAGACACGGTTTTAGAACTGCATCAACGGTGCAAGAAATATGCGCACTATGTGAAATTGGAGCACAAAATACACAGTGGTTTAGCTTCAAGTGCCATGAATACCCGGCGCTTCTCTTTACGTAACACTTCGCATAATTCCCCTAAAAGGTGAATAAACGTATCTTGTAGGAGATCTTAAGGAACGCACTAAAGTAAATAAAGCATAATCAAAAGGTTAAAACGTTGAATTATGCCAATATTCAATCCCGGTAGACACGTACCTCTCTGCAAGGCTCCATGTTGCACCTGGGAGGCAGGAGAAATTCGTCCGAGAGCTCGTTTATCGTGGAATTCTCCATTCGAAGTTCCATGAACTGCTCGACAAAAAAAACGTTTGTTCCAGGTACAATTCACAATGACACTAAGAGAAACGTATTTGTCAGTTTAGACTCATAAACTAGTTTTTAAAAACTCAGTACTCGTTGATATCGCGATGAGATATGGAGTATTAGAGAAAACGGCAGTTTCCATTTTTGAACTTCGCATTGAAACTCAAGGGATGGTAAGTCAGTGTTAGATCACACATTTCAAGGTGATTTGTCGTATTTGGGCGCTCGCGGCTGAGTAAAGGTTTCTTGAAACTAGCGAAGTCTTCTCTCTGTCTTTTTAAAATGCCATGTAGCTCTATCTTTGCCGATAAAAAATTAACCAGGCCCAGGCAGGCACCGCCAAATCAACGACGTCACGCCGAGCTGTCCCAGGAACTTGGCGGTGGCGTCGCCATCCATACGGCTTTCGTTATTGTGCCTGTTGTGGCTTACCAAACCTCTTCGCACGTTAAAAGAGGATTTATTTGGTATAGCAGAAGGATACTTTACTAACACCGTCATAACTATTTTTTATTGCGATAGCGATTATGTAGACACTCCAGGTGGATTTTTACCGTCGCCGTCGCCGTGACGTTACATATAAAGTCCAAGCGCGATAACACCATTGCCGCGCGTCGTGTGCAGCATGTGCGAGTGAAAGCACGCGAGAGAAGCCGACGATCCCGGCCCAATCTGGCGCGCGCGAAGGAAGAAAGCGGAGAGCAAGCGCGCCGTCTTCCGTCGCACGCAAGACCGGGCGGGGGGGGGTATGGGAGGGAGGGAGTTGCGCTCCGGCAGCAACTGCGCGTTTCGCGACAGGGCGCACGGGGAACCGACGGTCGCGGCTCAATCTGGCGCGCGCGAAAAAAGAAAGCGGAGAGAAAGCGCGCCGTCTTCCGTCGCACGAAAGGCCGTGCGGGTTGATGGGAGGAAGGGAATTGCGCTCCGGCAGCAACTGCGCGTTTCGCGACAGGGCGCACGGGGAACCGACGGTCGCGGCTCAATCTGGCGCGCGCGAAAAAAGAAAGCGGAGAGAAAGCGCGCCGTCTTCCGTCGCACGAAAGGCCGTGCGGGTTGATGGGAGGAAGGGAATTGCGCTCCGGCAGCAACTGCGCGTTTCGCGACAGGGCGCACGGGGAACCGACGGTCGCGGCTCAATCTGGCGCGCGCGAAAAAAGAAAGCGGAGAGAAAGCGCGCCGTCTTCCGTCGCACGAAAGGCCGTGCGGGTTGATGGGAGGAAGGGAATTGCGCTCCGGCAGCAACTGCGCGTTTCGCGACAGGGCGCACGGGGAACCGACGGTCGCGGCTCAATCTGGCGCGCGCGAAAAAAGAAAGCGGAGAGAAAGCGCGCCGTCTTCCGTCGCACGAAAGGCCGTGCGGGTTGATGGGAGGAAGGGAATTGCGCTCCGGCAGCAACTGCGCGTTTCGCGACAGGGCGCACGGGGAACCGACGGTCGCGGCTCAATCTGGCGCGCGCGAAAAAAGAAAGCGGAGAGAAAGCGCGCCGTCTTCCGTCGCACGAAAGGCCGTGCGGGTTGATGGGAGGAAGGGAATTGCGCTCCGGCAGCAACTGCGCGTTTCGCGACAGGGCGCACGGGGAACCGACGGTCGCGGCTCAATCTGGCGCGCGCGAAAAAAGAAAGCGGAGGGCAAGCGCGCCGTCTTCCGTCGCACGAAAGGCCGTGCGGGTTGATGGGAGGAAGGGAATTGCGCTCCGGCAGCAACTGCGCGTTTCGCGACAGGGCGCACGGGGAACCGACGGTCGCGGCTCAATCTGGCGCGCGCGAAAAAAGAAAGCGGAGAGAAAGCGCGCCGTCTTCCGTCGCACGAAAGGCCGTGCGGGTTGATGGGAGGAAGGGAATTGCGCTCCGGCAGCAACTGCGCGTTTCGCGACAGGGCGCACGGGGAACCGACGGTCGCGGCTCAATCTGGCGCGCGCGAAAAAAGAAAGCGGAGAGAAAGCGCGCCGTCTTCCGTCGCACGAAAGGCCGTGCGGGTTGATGGGAGGAAGGGAATTGCGCTCCGGCAGCAACTGCGCGTTTCGCGACAGGGCGCACGGGGAACCGACGGTCGCGGCTCAATCTGGCGCGCGCGAAAAAAGAAAGCGGAGAGAAAGCGCGCCGTCTTCCGTCGCACGAAAGGCCGTGCGGGTTGATGGGAGGAAGGGAATTGCGCTCCGGCAGCAACTGCGCGTTTCGCGACAGGGCGCACGGGGAACCGACGGTCGTGGCTCAATCTGGCGCGTGCGAAAAAAGAAAGCGGAGGGCAAGCGCGCCGTCTTCCGTCGCACGAAAGGCCGTGCGGGTTGATGGGAGGAAGGGAATTGCGCTCCGGCAGCAACTGCGCGTTTCGCGACAGGGCGCACGGGGAACCGACGGTCGCGGCTCAATCTGGCGCGCGCGAAAAAAGAAAGCGGAGAGAAAGCGCGCCGTCTTCCGTCGCACGAAAGGCCGTGCGGGTTGATGGGAGGAAGGGAATTGCGCTCCGGCAGCAACTGCGCGTTTCGCGACAGGGCGCACGGGGAACCGACGGTCGCGGCTCAATCTGGCGCGCGCGAAAAAAGAAAGCGGAGAGAAAGCGCGCCGTCTTCCGTCGCACGAAAGGCCGTGCGGGTTGATGGGAGGAAGGGAATTGCGCTCCGGCAGCAACTGCGCGTTTCGCGACAGGGCGCACGGGGAACCGACGGTCGTGGCTCAATCTGGCGCGTGCGAAAAAAGAAAGCGGAGGGCAAGCGCGCCGTCTTCCGTCGCACGAAAGGCCGTGCGGGTTGATGGGAGGAAGGGAATTGCGCTCTGGAAGCAACTGCGCCTTTGGCGACAGGGCGCACGGGGAACCGACGGTCGCGGCTCAGTCTCGCGTGCCATACATGGAGGAAAGCGAGGAGGCAGCGCGGGAGCGAGGTGGGGTGGCTTCGACTTCGCCAACAACTGCGTACTCTGTACGGTAGCGCGCGCCGTATCTTGAAAGGCATCTGCAGGCGGCGTACACCTTTGTGCGCGCTGTGTTCTCGCCGCTCTTGCGTTGAAGCGATAGACCGCACGAAGGTCGCTTCACTCGCTGCTGCTGCCGCGCTTGCTGACACCAGAATTTTCACAGCGAGTGCCCGCGTTCATCGAGTGTGATGTGTACATGTTTGCTTGTGCGCGTTGACACCATGCTTGTTAATTAAGACTTAGTAAGCGAATGTTTCTAAGTTTAAATGACCGATAAAAGTACTATCCTTCGTGTAGCTGTCTACTACTTTGCTATCGCAATCGATACTTCGCCTTTCGAGCGATACTGCGATTTTCTTGTTTTTGACGCCTCTTCAAGCAAACATTATTTAAATGTTGGGGCTTGGAGAAGCAAGAGTGTTATTAAGAAAAAGCTAGACCTAAATATAAGTCAAATTTCCCTATGGCATGCGCATAGTAAACAGAGAGAATAAACTTTTATTTTGAGCAAGGGCTTTCTGCGTCCCACTTAGGCGGCCTCCTTACTCCAGGTAGCCGCGACCCATGGCCAGCTCCCATGCCAATGATGTCTCTTCGGGTCCAAACGTGATAGCTTGGCCTCCCACTGCACTACGGTTAGTTTTTGGGTGTCTACGGTGCTATGTTTTCCTCCGCATCCTCATACCATCTGTCATGCGGCCTCATCTGCGCCCCCCAAAAGTCGGAGCTACTCCCGGTCTCACCGCGAAAGAAGCACGTACGCAGCCAACTCGCCCACCATCAACATACAACGGACACACCATCGTTCCGTCTCAGAGCGTAAAGATATTGGGAATGGTTTTCCAGTCGGATCGCACCAACACAATATTAATTCACGAGCTTAACAATACAACAGTCCGAGTTACCCACATGATCCGGCGAATAACAACCAAGACAAGAGGCATGGGGGAGGCGGACACGCTTCGGCTTGTCCAAGCCTTCGTCGTGTCTCGAGTAACTTGCGCTATTCCATACGCACTACTCAACGCGACGGAACTCATGAAAATCAACACAATGATCAGAAAGGCATATAAGCAGGCGATGGGCCTGCCGATTAGTACGTCCACAGAACGCCTACTACGACTAGATGCGCACAAAACGGCCGAGGAACTGATCGAGGCACATTTATCCAGTCAACGAACAAGGCTGGCGGTTACGGAAGCGGGGAAGTCCATCCTCCTAGCCTGGGGCTCTCTGCCCCTCTCAGCCATCCTCCGCCTCAGACTGTGAGCTTACCCCATGACATCCGGAGCAACATCGCAGTACGTCCTCTACCTGATTACAAAAACGGCGCCGAATAAAACAACACTCGAAGAAGGGAAACACGAGACAGCACGTAGGCGCGTGTTTCCCTTCTTCGTGTGTTGTTTTATTCGGCGCCATTTTTGTAATCATGCTTAACCAACTACCCCATCAACACATGCTCAGTGCTCTACCTCGCAACATGCACCTAGTGCACCACACAGAGCGAAGGGAAGCCCGGGCCCTGGCCACACACAAGCGATACGGGACTTTACCCTCTGCAGCCTACAAGGACGCGGCGTCTTACCCCAGACGGGCATCCGCAACAGCCACCGTAGTCGTCAACACAGAACATCGGAGCAGCATTTTGCTCACACGAAACAATCCCCTCCAAGCCGAGGAAGCGGCCATAGCCCTCGCGCTCTCCCAAACAGAGGTTGAAGTCATAGTGACCGACTTCCAACAGGCGTGCCGCAACTTTGCTAGCTGCAGAATTCATACCACTACGCTCCAGATCATCAATCAAAAGCCGCCAACGAGATCATGATCATCTGGGTACCAGCCCACCACGGCATTCCTGGCAACGAGGTCGCCAACCACGTGGCTCGAGATTTGACCCACCGAGCCGACGCCGAAAAATCTGAACCCAAGCGCATGCACCCTCTAGTCTCGTACCAAGACATCACACAACACTATAAGCTAGCCCGCAGAACATATGCACCCCCACACAAGTCACTACCTAGCGAGCAGGAGCCATTTCTCCAAGCTCTACAGGTTAATACATTCCCTCACTCAACCAGCAATCACCCCATAGCCCCTACACAATTCTCTCCGCAATGATGCTTCTGCGCAGAGCCCGGGTCCCTCAGGCACATAGTAGGGGTTGCAGAGCGGCACCATCAAATCCTCTGAACCCTTACCCGACTAACGAGCTTTGGGAGAGAGCCTTCGCCAGCTCCGACCTCAAGGACCAGCAACGGCTGATTGCGAGGGCCCAGGATGCTGCCCGAGCTCAAGGCATTCTGGAATGAGGACACCTCTCCAAAGCTGTATTCACCCAATAACAATGTTTATTCTCTCTCTCTCTCTGTCATGAGCTGGAAACGGAGAAGTTGTTAGCTTGGAACCACAGCACCAAATTTGAGAATGTTTGTTGAATTTGAAATAAAAAGTTATCAACAGCCGACCCTACGTAGCAAATTTTAACTTGTGCCTGCGATTTTTTAAGAAACATTCTTGCAAATCGAGAAATTTCAGCAAACATTGTTATGTTTTAGAACTCCCTTTCTACGGAATAAAAATGAGCCACAGTTCTGCGAACTGCACCTCGAGAGACACGTATAAGGCGGACAAAATTCGTGCATTGTACGCCTCTCTGAAGCACACCACTAATTCGCAAATAGGACCCTCGCAAAGCCCTCGTACGACGTATGCAATTCTACAATTTCACTTTAAATCTAAAGTCGTATTTCACGTCGGTTTGCATGAGATGCTCTAACACACGGAGCTTACAGAACTACGATGCCTGTTTTTGGTGAAGAGTTCAGAATTGTGAACATTGTAGTTTAGTTCTTCTATTTATTTTTTTATAAGTATAGCATTTCTCAGTAACATTGGTAAATGAATGATGTCGTAAACGAAGATTCTGCTTCCTACAGTTGCTAGAATTTACCTTTTTCTCTTAAATGCAACAAGTTTACTTGTTTAAGTCGGTTCAGCGATTGTCTCCTGAGAGCATTTCTCTGTTTTACATGGAAATCACTATTCGGCAGTGTTTCGTTGGGAACCGGTTTTTCGTGGCCTTCGAAACTGCGGCGTTCAAATCGCACGCCAAAGTGACGGCTTTCTCACAGCAGCTAAGGTCAATCTCGAAGGCCATGCTTTTGTGTACTTGGGCGCCGAAAGCGATTGCAGTTGGCGGCAGTACTTCATGGCCACCAATGATGTCACGACTGGTTAGCAGACAAGAGGGAAAATGCTGCTCACGTGCTCCGGTACAGACAAACACACACACAAGAAAGGCAGAGTCTAATCTAATCAGATTGCATTCACCGCAGGGATGATATTGTGAACCGTGTCAAACTCCGCTGTCTTGTCTAATTTCGTTATATTTTGAGCCACTCAAAGAGGTCGCAGCAGGCCTCTGGGACAATCGGGACTGACACGATCGCATATTCGACAAGATGGCCCGAATATCACAATGTCCAAAATACCACTACCCTGCATGGATACGAGAGAGCGGGCGGCAAATGCAACGGGGACGTCATGTCCGCGGTATATATTGGACACAATATCTTCGCAAAACAGTCTCTTCAGAGTTATTACACTTTGTTATATATAAATCATAGGCCGGACCCCGGCCGAAGCATCGAAATTAAATGTTCGTTCTTGCTACATGCGCCCGTACTTCTTTCAATTAATAAAACACCGGACACGAAGAAATGGCAGAAATAGGGAATGAGAAATGGAGGAAATATATATATATATATCGCTTATGTGTATATTTAAGGTGACGCTAGGTCAAGCAGGGTTCATCAAAGGAGCAAATGACTGACACACTAAGTTAAAAATTTGTTTGTTTATTCACGTCTTTATTTAGTTGGTCATTTCATTATTTACAGCAAAAAGCGGTGTCTCGAAATGTACACATGTCGTCTCTTTCACTGTTGACGAGAGCGAACTATTTACACGAGTGAAACCTGCAAGACACTGCAGCTTTCCAACGCTGCGAAAAAACTCCGTGCACAAATGCGGCGCGACCCGACTTCGTTGCAATCGCTTCGTGCGTGTGTCGCACGTTCAGCTTCCGCAAAAACCTGTGCCGCGCGCCATAAGCAGCTCTCGACAGCGCCATTCGAGAGGAAATCACGGACTTTCTTCTTTTTTTTAATTCGATGCATTTGCCGCAAGGCGTGCGTACAAAAAAAAGTGAACAGTATGCGTCAAACCAATACACGCAACTCTCTTTGATGCAGGAAGTACTGCAGCAATGAATTCGCGCTCTTGTCCATCAGCCAATGCCGAAAGTTGTCAGGGTCATTCGGTTTCAGTTTGGCTTCCTTGTGTATCTTGCGCCTAGTGCCATTAGTTCACAACCACAAGAGCTGACGACTGTGCGCCGTGGGCACGGGTTCCGGGCACTTGGGACATGCGCCGTAGCTTTGTCACTTGTAGATCCCTAGACGCGGGTGGCGGCGGTTGTCGGGGCAACTCCCAGCCTGAAGCCTCCCAAGGCAAGAACTTTCTTCCATCCGGGAAAGAGTGTGGGGGAAATAGTCGATGGAGGGACTACAGTGAAACCCAGCCGCGGTATGCAGGCGTCTCCAGACGACACCAAGAGATGCGCCAGCAGACACGAACCATCGTAGTGCGGGAGAGATACCTCACAGGTTTGACGCTTGCATCGTTTCCTCCTCGCCTTTTTTCGCTGAAGAAGCGCGCTGAGATGCCCGCAAGTTGCTCTAGATGGGCCGGAGTGCGGAAGTGGTACGAGACGGCAGCCAACCTGCGAGCAAAGACGGGATGGCGGGCGAGAAATAGATAGAAAACGGGTTTGCGGTCATGTCGAGTCAGAAATATCCGTAGGCATTCCTTCATCATGTCGCGGATCCACGTGTGTTATTGGGTTTGTGAAGATTGACGTTCCCGGTGACCATCAGAGGCATCGTCTGTGACTTCGTACTACTTCACTGAGACAAAGTGAACGAAACGCAGCGGCTTCCTTCGCGTTTCTGTGACGGCGAAAGCAAAAAAAAAAAAACGGGTGGACGCAAGTCCCCCATTATCATTCGCGTCAGCTCAATTTTAAAGAGAAAGAAAACTTAAAAAAATAAACACGATATTTAGAAAATAAAAATAAGACAAAATAAACATGTGAGTAGGAAATGTCACTCGTGTTTATTCATTTCTCTATCGCGTTCGAGAAAATGCGATACCATCGCACGAAGAAACTGCGCTGATCACGATATCTTCAAAGAAACCGATACTGTTGTCGAAATCTGCCGTACCACTTGACACTCGTGCGGAAGCCTTCTCCGTGCCGCTCCCCAACCCTGGAACGCCGCTGTTGCTTATCTTTTCTTTCTTTCATTTTTCTCTCTTCTCTTTTCTTTTTCATTTTTTTTTTATTCTTGACGGGGCTTTGACTAAACTCTGCTCTGAGGCCTAAGCGGCGAGAGAGCTCGAATGGCCATGGAAGAACGATTACTTATATTGTAACGCCCTTCATGACGTGTTTCCTAAGGACGCGGCTGTGTTAATCGATCCAGCTTTGCGTTTTTCTACGAATGACGATAAGGCATTCATGAGGAGTCGTCCTCCGCACCTACCCCCCCCCCCCCCCAAAGGAGGCTGCTTGAACGCGCTGCCCACAACGATAACAAAAGGCGCAGCGATAATAAAACTTTAGATTAGGGATCGCAAGCAGATTGCCTATCCTTGCTTCCCCCTCCCCCCCCCCCCGACCAACCTTACCGTATTTCTTTTTCTTTCTTATTTGCGCGCGCGTGTTCAAAAATAAACTGTAGAGTTTTCGTTCCCAGGCTCAGGAGCCGATTATAAGGCACGCCTTCGTGGAGTTCATTGTGGCCAGCTGGGTTTCTTTAACGTGCACCTAAACGAGAGCTTTTACATTTCGCGTGTGTGTGTGTGTGTGTGTGTGTGTGTGTGTGTGTGTGTGTGTGTGTGTGTGTGTGTGTGTGTGTGTGTGTGTGTGTGTGTGTGTGTGTGTGTGTGTGTGTGTGTGTGTTTGTGTGTGTGTGTTTGTGTGTGTGTGTGTGGCGGCTGTAGCAGTGTCCCTGCTGGAAAGCTTGGCGCAGTCAGTTTGTCTCGCATAAATAAAAGAAAAGTAATAATAGGCGACAGTACTAAAACAAACTAGTATAAACAGATGAGTCAAATGAGTCCAAGCTAAGACAAAAGAGCAATCGCGTAGAGCTTAAGTTCATCGAAGCTATCGAACGGTAGTTCTCATAACTGGAACGCAGAACTTACCGTCACCTTTACTGTATTAACTGTATAGTTATTCTTGTGCGTTTCAAATAGCCACAAGCGCAACGAATCTTCAGAAGCATGCGCAATGACGCGTTATATTCTGGTTGACAGATTATTGACGGAACAACTATAAAACGGAAAGTTGCACTCCGTATTCGTTCTGCAAGCGCAGGTCTGGGAATTCTTACAAGCGAAATTCACCGTGCGTGCGACCTCACCCTTGACTAACGCAGTTTGTACTCACGTGATCAAGGCAGTACGCTTGGCATTGGGCAATCTTGAGAGCGTCCTCGTACGTAGCCGATTCCGGGGCGTCCCACGACGCTCCACTTCCGGTCTGCGATTCTGGCACGGTGGCGATGGCGCACCGCGACGCGAACAAAAGGAACGCGATTAGGCGCAGCGAACATCGACGCCGTGTCATCACCGCAGCGGAGCGATATCGAGGGTTGACAAGTGCCGCGGACTTCGAGAGGGACACCGAATAATCGACACCGACCAGATATTAAGCCTAGCGCGAGCGTGCTACACCAATGGCTGCACCCACATGCAGACGACGGCCGAACGGAGCTTCACCCGTTTCACTACTGCCTGCAGTCAACCGACGTCTGTTACGCACGCCGTGTAGCAGAAGGCGTTCCGCTCTCGGGCGAGTGTAAGAGAAGCTCGTGACGTCAAAAGAACGTTTTCTGGGAGAGAGTATCCGGCCAAAACAGCGCTCGTTTCCGGTCCACGAGTGCAGATCCGTACGCCCACTGGGGCGGGTACTTTGCCATGTGGTTCTTCAAAGGAGCTCTGAAATAGCTTTCAGAGGAAACAACTCGCGAGCGAACGTTCACCTCTCGGCCGCTCGAAACGTTGCCTTCGTTGTAAGACAATGAGACGAAATGGGCGTGAACAGGTTCGTAGGAGGAGAAACGAGTTACGCGTTGTCGAGTTAGTGGCCTCGTCTGCAAAATGCAAAAATGTTTTGTGAACATATGTGCCCTTTGTCGTAGTCGCTTCCCTACTTTGTGCGGAAGTGTGCTGAGCGTGCTCCTATGCGGTGGCAGGGACCGCCTCTGGTCGTGTGCTGGCTATTTTATCTTTGTCCCCCTTTCTTCACCATCCCCCATGAAGTATCGGGTAGCAAACTCAATTTTCGTTTCTGGTTAACATCTCTATCTTTCTCCATTCTTCTAAATGCTCGTGTACTTGGATTTAGGTGCACGTTGAGGAATCCCAGGTGGTTCAAATTAATCCAGAGTCCTCCATTACCATGTGCCTCATAATAAGATTGTGGATTTGGCTGGTAAATTCCCATAATTAAAATAGAACTCTTCCTCCATATTACGATTCGTCGTGTGATAAAATGACACTGCTGATCTCGCAGGTTATGAACAATGGCACAACGCCACAAACAAGCACATCTCGCTGTGTGCTATGTGTACTGCGCAAACAAACACAAGTGATGCACGCAAGGTAACGTATAACTCGCCGGTTTCACACTGCACTAAACGATGAACAACTTAAACATTAGCATAAGCATACCGCCAATTATAGTCAGCCGAACGCAAACAGCGTAGAGCTTCGCTTACATTAGTTCCCAGAGTGCGTGGCATCCACACAATTTTTTTCACCTTGACGTCTTCTAATGCTAACGCATTAAAAAATGAGTTCTCGATGGAACCTGCACCCTCGATCTCAGGAGCACAACACCATAGCCACTAAGCTATCGCAGCAAGTATATACGTAAGGAGCCGTGTGTGTGTGTGTGTGGGTGTGTGTGTGTGTGTGTGTGTGTGTTGTGCGTGCGTGTGTGTGCGTGCGTGCGTGTGTGTGTGTGTGTGTGTGTGTGTGTGTGTGTGTGTGTGTGTGTGTGTGTGTGTGTGTGTGTGTGTGTGTGTGTGTTTGTGTGTGTGTGTGTGTGTGTGTGTGTGCATGTGCATGCGGGTCTCCATTTTTCTTCAATGCGGCCATTTTGCGCTATCATTTATTCTTCGCTCTGTGAAGCAGTCCTAAAGACTTGAACATAAATCTAAACAAAGAAATAAGAAACCCGGTGGAACCCATCTCACGGTGGCATTGAATCAATATAGCGAGACGACGTATTGCCTCCATCGACACGAGCTATTTATGATCCGCGTACTGCAGCTGGGATTCCTCTTTCGTGCTTCCCTAAGAACACTCGGCGCCACCTAGTGTCGTCGCTTGCCGCGGAGCCTATGCGTGGCCTCGAAAATAATACATGGCCCAGCGGTGAGTGCGAACGCTGAGAAACGCGTCATGCGGCAACCGGGCTCCCCTCTCGCGCTTGTTTCCGGGCACGCTGCGCCACCTAGTGGCACTGCCGAGAAGTCCACACATGGCCTCCGAGATGCACGGCGCACTGGTGCCTGCGAAGTGTGACTCGTTTGCCGCACGCTCAGTGGCACGTACTCATTGGCCCAAGTTGGTGAGCGGCTCATTTAGGAGCGGCACATATTCAGCACATTCATGACATAGCTCGTTAAAGTGTTGGCGTGAAAGCCGTTTATTGAAACGCGGCACATACCCAGTGCATTTGTGGCACAGGCTACTAAAGTGGCGGCCTGCTGTCCTTGAGGAACCCGCGTGACCTTGGTTCGATTCCGCTCTGCATCGGAGAAATTGAAGCGATCTTTTTCGTCGCTGTAGAGCGGCAGATTCCCACTGGCGCATACATCTAGCTACTCAAGCTGGCGCCAAAAACGTTCATGGAAGAGTGACAAGCAGCTACTGCCGCATACACGCCCAAATTCGCATCAAAGAGCTTCATTGAAGGCCAGCACAGACCGAGTGGGTACATACTCAGTGCTCCAAGTTGGCTTCAAAGGGTTTCGTCGAAGAACGGCATCTACCCAGTCTCTCATCTACACAGACCCGCGTAGGCGCGAAAGAGGTCCGCTGAAGAGCAGCACGTATATATGTGCACATTGCCGCATACTCCATTACCCAAGTTTGTCAGATGGTTGGTTTCTAACCCTGTTACAACAGCCCGATGCACCACCCATTTGACCACAGACTACCTAGTGACACTGGTAGATGTAAAAACAATTCGATATATGTATACGAACATAGATAGAAACACACATACACTCCCACCGGAAAATGTGCGAGGTATGCACTAACAATTCTAATAAATAAATAAATAGAGGCGCGCTGAATGACTGTATGTTTAGAAACCGGAGCGATACGCTGACCATACTTCTTCTTTCTCTTGTGAAGGTACCGCCTCAAGGGACGATTTCGATGATTTCGTACAAACTTACTGAGTCTTTATGGTAGGTCCTTCTCATCGTCAAGTGACTCATGTAAGCGCTCCGTGTAAAGAATGTAATTTATTATAACATGTTAAAAATCTGCATCGCTACCGATCGCAGCGGTGCCGCTCCCCTGAGTTTTTAGCTGCCCCATCCTTATTTATCCAACTGACGTCAGTTGGTCGAGCTATCGGAATAACCCAGGTCGCGTCATCGATAATTTTTCCACCTTTATGGTTAACAAATGTTGTTAGTAATAGTAGAAACGTGGTTGATTTGTTTCCATAAAGAAAGAGGTAACATAAAGAGAACGCACAACGACAATTTATCCCTACACTCCAGTACTTCCGACACAAAGGCAAATGTCATCGGCTTGTGTTACAACGTGCTGCCGTGCTGACGCGAGCTGTGCGGTCACTGTTTGCCTCCAACTTTTTTTTTATGACCACCATGGTTCGCCCTAGTTGCGTTGTGGCCTGCAAGCGTAGCTATCGGTGATATGTCAAGCTACGACATCGCGTCCGTCTGCAAGGCAGCAGACGAGCGGAGCGGCTGCAGCGCATCGGACTGTCGGTACCTGATCGGCGCCAGCATCTACGTGTTTGCGGCAGTCACTTCACGCTGGAGAATTACAACTACGATAGAGAGTTTTAGCGTGTCCGGTATTCGGGTAACCGCAAGCACAAGCAGACTGGGCGTTTTACCGGGTGAGCGGAGGCGGAAACGTGAACGCCCTGCAGGGTGCAGCCACTTGTTGGCACAGATCTCAAGCAGACAGAGCTAATATAGCAATAACCAAGTGTATTCTACTTTGCTGCTGGTATAAATTTCCGGCAGAAGTGCCATTGCGAACATGTTTTCTTTTTAAATATTTACAATGTTTCAAACTTGGTTACAGCAATAGCAGCTCTGTGTTTGGCTTGGTAAGCTCGGCGCCAACAAGTGGCTACACCGTGCAGGCCGCTCAAGCAACTCAAGTTTGCGCTAAAGTCCCTTCATCACAGCGGTAGTAGTATGGAGGGTCTTTAGTTTACGCCTCCGCCCATCCGCCAAAACGCACAGCCCGCCTGCGGTTGCCGAAATACCGGACACGCTGGGCGCTGCGATAGAACGCTTGCAACACACGCTGCTTGGATAGCCCTCGCGCGGCATCGGCGGACAGACAGCCGGCGTAGAGGCTGTAGAGGCTCCGCGCGCTGGTTCCAAGACAACCGGAATTAGACTGCATGACGTTACAGCATGACACAAAGCCAGTGGAGGCGGAGTTTAGCCTCGGTCACTCGGCCAACGAGTTGAGCAGAAAAAACGTGGCTATGGAGGAGGGTAACCTGTAATCGCCCGTAGTTCTCTTAGTATGAGACGCTTCACTTAAATCGTGACGCTAATGTTTCACTGCAACTGTACCCTACGCGTCTGCAAAATTTGTCCAAACCGTTTCAGGGACCGTTTCAGCGAGCAGGAAATCAGCCGGAGATGAAACGACGTAGTGGTCGGCTGGATTGCTTTACATAGAGAGCGTAAAGAAGGCCAGCGGCCGGAACCTCTATCGCTCGCCGGACGGGGTTATCAATTTCCCGGAGCTTATAATGCAGCCGCCAAATTAGAGCTCGGAAACCACAGAAGGTCAAGTTCTCCATCTATGTCTTCCGAACTTTTAATGCGAAAGCATTATATGGCTCAAGAGGTGGAAAATCCGGCGTCGTCGGTGTTGGCGTGACCACACGACGATCCAAAAGGCTACAAACCCTCGACCTTTGGTGGGAGTCTAACCCACAACCCTTGGTGTCAAGGTGAACGCAAGAGCTTGCGTCGTGCAGACCTTGTGGCGAACGCCCTTGGTGAATTTGCGGCCCTTCTGCTAATGTGGCTGCTCTAGTCACGTGACTCAGCCAGTGGCGCCACCGGGCGTCGCGGCGCTTCTGCTGCTTTCGCATTCATCAACGCATGGGTAACTAAGTGTCCCTTGAAATTTTGTGTATACTTCTACTCGCCACATCACTTTCCAAGCTGCGTATTTTAAATGCAGCTGAGCCAAGAGCCCTCTTCAAAACTCCGATTTCCAGAGTAATGTATATAGCTTTGTTTACGCGAACTCGAAGCGAACGGGTTGAGTCAGACGACAAGCTGACCCAACCCGACCCGACCGCGCTTATATGAAGCTTGCCAGGAGGGCTGAGTTAGTCAAGCCGCGCTCTTTGAGTCGGTTTGGTAGAACTTGCCTGGATCCTCGCTCGAACCGACCCGCCAGCGTCTACTTCAACCCAAAGACACGTTTTCTACCCGACATACCGAGGCGGCTCGAATTCATGTAAATGTGCCTTGTGAGTCATTGATGCCGATTGTCAGAACGTCGTGGGAAGCCATGTTTAAATCGATTACGTTACGTTTCATTCATAAAAATGAAAAGGACAGCCGCATAATACCGGTGTCACGCGGGGCACTTCCGATTGTGATCGAATTTCTCAATCGCGATTGGCCCTATTTCTTAGTCTGTGCAAATGAGCCAATCGCGATGCAGAAATGCAATCCGGATTGGGCTCGATCGCAGCTGTGCTCTGATTTGGCCACGTGAACTCTCATTACCATCGGAGTATATACACATTCTGGCACAAAGCTAACTTCAGCGGAATGATTTCATAGGAGAAGGGTACGTCTACTGAAACTCTCTAAGCGGCGCTACACAACAAATCATGTCTCCCAGTGCGCCAGCCCTGCAGAACTCTTTCGTACGCCATTACAATAACTCCATATGTTATCTATGTAATTCCTGCGCTATTTGTATTGACAAGTGTGCTTATACATCGTTATTCCTGGGACTGTATTTCACCGGCTAACTTGAGGTTATCGCTCAGCGCAAGACGTGCCTGCATGATTTGGAACTCACTAGAATGTTATCGTTGATTCTGTCTGTTGTGTGTGTTCTTGCCGAAATTTGTATGCTCGCGGGACGCTAATTCCGTAGTGCTTTGTGAAAGACACGCGGCTGCCATCGATTGCGCCGGAACGTTCGCCGAGTCGTGTATAAAAGCAGGCGCGCGCTTCACCCGAGGACAAGATATTCGACGATCACTGACTTTGTTCACCGCTATCGTCGTGCTTTGAATTTCACTTGCTTTTAGGGAGCGCAAGTTCACCCAATAAAGAGTTAGTTTCATCAGTTTTGCTACTTTGTTCTTAACCGTCACTATACAATCTGACCTTATGCAAAATAGGTGAGGCGTGCAGACAGGACACAAGAGAAGTGGACAACACGAATGCCGACTATCAACTGAAGAGTGCTCAGAGGCGAAAAAAGAAAGAAGGCGCACCTTTTTTGCCTAATGAATCCTTGGCAACTAGCTCAGCTTTCTGTCGTTCTAAACAACCTGACAATATGCCCTCCACACAAGTTCCGTGTAATTTGCATAACAATGGTACGGAAACATGGCATTATTGGACTGCGCATAGGGAGCGTTTTGAGTAGGCCGCGTACGTGTCAGGGCTAACCAAGGAAGCTTAAAAAAGGGTGGACAACAACCGCGGTGGATTCACAGTGGTTCGAGAAAGACGAGGGCAAAGATGATCGCGCGCACGCTGAAGGTGGTTGCGCGCGCGTTTGCATATGCTTCTCGATCAGGCCGGTCCACTGAGCGTAGCCAGCTGCCGTCACCGTGTTAACAACTGCCAGGCGCAGTGCCATCCCGTCCCGCATCAGCAAGTACTCTAGCAGCCACCATGAATCCAGACGCGCCTCCACCAGCCGCAGCACCGGCCGCAGCACCTACCGCACCACCTGCCACCACCACCCCCGGATCCACCAAGTAACGACGCCCTTGCACTTACAGATGCGCTTGTTGAGTCCTCCACATGTGCGATCGTTTATTCGGGCTGCACGACACTTTTTTCTGAAAGCTGTGGAATGTGTTTCGTAATAACGGGTGCGTACCCGTACATATATATAGATATATATATAAGCACTCCGCAGCCCACACACCGTGTAAATCGGTTTAAGCAAAGCATTATTTTGTGTTTTTCGCTGATCGACGCTGCTTGGCGCGTCGATTGGCGTCGATATTTAGCATTGCGTTGGGTAGAGCCCTATTGTTCCTCTACACATTATGCACAGAAAATAACAATAGTGACGTGCTTGCATTCGGCGTTGTTGGCGCCATTGTTTCGTGGCCAGCGAGAGTGAGTGCACGGTCACCGCCTCGCAAGGCACATCGCGTTGTGGCCCAACTGCTGGTGGCAGTGGGAGGCCGCTTGTGTATGCAGCGCCATCTTGACGTTGCGGCGCGAATACGGTGAACAAGGGCGCGTGAAGTACGAAACACACTGCTTAACTTTACGTTTGTGGCGCCGCGAAATGCAGTGACAGCTAGGTTGTTAGCGCCCACGGTAAAACTACCGCGAAGTGTGGTGTTCCCTCCCCTGCAGGCTGCCGCGCAACGTTTGCATGAATGCATGGCCTCCGAGATCTGACGGCGGGCGCTGACAGCGCGCGTTGTTCTATTTCGGAGGCCATGGTGAATGCGCATGTTGCTGTGCGGCAAGATCTGCGCCGTCCACTCGACTGCAGCCAACACCAGCTGGTGGTATTGCTGTAGTACGATGCTATTAGGAGGAAGCTTTAGCTCGGGCTCAACTCCGACGCGGCCTATTCCAATACATGTAAAACGCAAAAACGTTTTTCTGAGATAACCCCTGGGTCAATTTTAATGAAATTTGTTGCATTTGAGAGATAAAGGGAAATTCTAGTGGCTGTTGGAAGCGGAATTTCGATTTAAGTCCTGTATTTTGTTAAAATATTTTCAAAATACGAAAGCTTGAAAAAAATGAAGCGCGAAGTTTACAATATCATACCTCTGCATCAAGAACAGATGTAGTGGTTCTGTAAACGGCATACATTAGATCATTGAAAGAGGACAAATTCTGTGTGCGATTTTATACCATACATGAATATTTTACGTTGTGCACAAGGCGTTCTGCAAAAGCTGTATTTCCATATTACTGAATTTTTCGAGATTCACGTGTAACATATCAATTAAAACATGTGTAACATGTGATTCATGTGTAACATATCATGTAAAAGGAGAATTTGTTTTTATCGGCAAGCACTGCACCAAATTTGACGAGGTTTGTTGCATTAAAAAAAACAACTTTAAAATCTAGTGACTTGGTTTCGAATTTTCGATTTAGGTCGTCGAGTTTTTATTAAATATTGGCAAAAATCAAAAATTTTCAAAAAACGAAACTACGATGTTTAGAACTCCGTACCTCAGCAATCAAGAATGATAATACAATTCTGTGAATTGCATCTAATAGTACATCTAAAGTGGACATAGGAGCGCCAGAGCCCAAGGCTTCCTCTCAAGGAAACCCCGTATGTGGCTGTCTCGGAAAGAGAGCTTAGCAGTTGACGAAAAACGGGTCCTGGTCCAGAGAATCGAGCGCGGGCATAACGCCTTTTATGGGCGGTCTCTCTCTGCCATTTGAGCTAACCAGGAGGCTAGCAGCCCGCACCTCGAGGGCGAATTGATCGACCACTCGGAGCACACGGACCCTTTAGTGTTGTCATATTACCCAGTTATGGCCAAGTTATCCGTATAACAATTCCACTGACTCTGCCACACCGAAAAGCGGCAAAAAATGAACGACACTAGTATTCTGTGGGTCATTGTGCTGTAGTCGCATCACCAGCTCGAAAGAACGCTGGCGGTGTACTGGGTAGATGATGTTGAACGATGTCCAGCCCTGTATGAGCGTGGTGCAAGGGCATCGTCTTTCAACGTGCAGGAGCGGCACCGAGAACAAGGGAGGAGGAGGAGGAGGAGGAGGAGGAGGAGGAGGAGGAGGAGGAGGAGGAGGAGGAGGAGAGCAAAAGGAGCCAAAGAAGGCAGAGGAGGATTCGATCCCGGGGACCGCCGAGGATGAGCCCAAGCAAGGAGGAGACCAGGGCAAGGAGGGCAAGGGAATCATGGAAACCTTGATGGCCTTCGACCCGGTGCGCGCTAATTGATCGATTGCCTACGGGATTAGGATCAAAGGCCAACTGCGCCAAATTTTCACACTGGCTAAATGCGTCATTAGTGGTGCGTACAGTAGTACTGAATCGTTCTTGGCAAAGCTGCATGCAGAGCTGGTAATTCTCTAAAATTTAGTTATTTGCCACCTTTAAAGAGCTCATAAGCAGGATGACGCACGCACCTGGTCGTTAGCGGGTATGACGTAAGTCCCAGCACGTCGCCTCCGTTGTGTTCGACGCGCCGAGGGTGTCAGCGCGCGCCACCTAACCTCGGAAATCACACCGTGAAGCCGCACTGGTTCTCAACCTTCTGGATCGTGCAAGGCTTCCGGCGAACGGTTTAGAGCGCAGCTCTTGGGCGCTGATTCCTGCATTTAGCGTCAGCGTCCCTCGTCGGCATCCCTCAGCTAACGAGCACAGCGGAGGGTGAAAGATGGCGAGCGCGAGGGGGAAGCGGTGGAGGAGGGTATGGCGAAAACGTCAGCGGAAAAGCGTAGTGTCGCGCAAGACGGGCTCTGCGGTGACGACCGCTACGAGGTGGCGCCAGGCTAGCGTGCCGTCTGCTCACTGACGGCATGCGGCGAGCGCGTCCAACGATACCATATATGGAAATAAAGCGCTGCACGAGCGGAGGTCTGTCTGCGGCCACTGCTGTGAATCGTGCCCACGTGTCACCCACGCGTTGCATCTCGCAATCTCCCGATTAGCGATTAGATTAGACCACACTTCGCTCCGTTCGCAATGTGCGGCACGAGACGGATTGTCCATGCCAGGAAACGTATCGCGAAATGAAAACAAGTGTAGAGCTGCGCTCGAACTTCGCTTTACGGAGCATCGTAATCGTTTGTGATTTTTTTTTAATTTGTGATATCAAAAATCACTGTTTCTTTCGAGATTATTGCGACGTATTGCCTCCTATTTCATACGTGAAATTTTGCAAGAAAGCTTCTCTCTATTATAAATTACCTGAAACTCGGCTTTTTATGCAGTTCAAACTTTTGTTGCAGTTGGTGTAAAAGGTGTGGCAAACGCCGCGTATGCGCCGCACGCCAAGATATTGTCTAGCAGACTGATTTGTGAACCTTAAAAATAAATACTAAATATATTTACACTAATAACGAATGCTTTCTAAACTTCCAATTTTGTTGTGCGGTAAGAGGTTCATTACTGAAACATAAAGCGAAGGCCAGGCTTAGATTATTTTGAATTTCGCGCCCAAGTCCCAGCGCTGGCGTGTCCTTGTGACGCCAATGCATCTTCGGAAGCGAACAACGCGAAACCAGACGACGAACAAGTATTCAAACACGAGCGCTGTGTTGACCTAGTTTTTACCCGTCATCTGTTTCGCTGTGTTCGTTTACTAAAATGTCCACCTGCCAACTCATTAAACTGGCCGTTTTGATCTAGTCAGTGTATCTAGGCGTACCTGGGTCGTTGTGGACGCTGTAATAGTTCTCGAAACTACCCGCCTTGGTTGCTCAGTGGCTATGGTGTTGGGCTCCCGAGCACGAGGTCGCGGGATCGAATCCCGGCCACGGCGGCCGCATTTCGATGGGGGCGAAATGCGAAAACACCCGTGTGCTTAGATTTAGGTGCACGTTAAAGAACCCCAGGTGGTCAAAATTTCCGGAGTCCCCCACTACGGCGTGCCTCATAATCAGAAAGTGGTTTTGGCACGTAAGACCCCAAGTATTATTATTATTAGTTCTCGAAACTGGCTATTTTATGTCTTGGGTTGTTTCGCAATTCAATGTTGTCTTTTTTGCCGATAAAAAGTTAGGCAAGCACCAGGAGACGCCGTCAGAAACAATGACATCAAGACGGGCTAGCTCCCCATTAATATCAAACAATATTCGCATTCTGGTACTCAGAACATTAGGCAATTTCCGCCATTATACTGCGCACTATAAAGCATCATTCAATAAAAGCTCAAGGGGAGCATTGGGTAGAATTACCCGAGCATGTTTGTTCGCAAATTCAGACTCTTCGAAGCATATGCGGTCATTGCATCATTAAATAAAGTTCGAACGGCCTCCTTGTTGGTCAAAGAAGATTACTACCGACCAGTATTTGTGCACCTTCGCGAAAAAAAAATCAGAAATAAGTGCCGTCTGCGGTGATGGCAGAGCGAAAACCGAGCGCTTATTTAGTTCGAATGGTCGGGGCAGATGAATTGGGGCACATACGATTCGTGCTCTTTCGCATGTTGCCGCGGGACTTGTAGTGAATTTCTCAGGCACTACACTCGGCTCAATACTGGCGTCCTCCATGTCCTGCTGTCTTTTTCTTTTTTTCTCACCTTTTTTTTTCTTTTTACACTGCAAATGCACCAAATGTCAAAATTCCAACTAGTCAGCTCCCTGTCATAGATAAAGTTCTGTGACTGTGATTTCGGTACTTGTAAATCCAAAGATTCGACAAACACTATGGAGAGCAACACTTCATCTGTTCGAACTAATTATAAATTAGGAATTCTGATTAGGCAATAACGTTGAGAGGAAAATTTGCTTATTGGCAAAGAAAATGAAATTCAGATACTCCCGTCTTGCATTTTGTGCCTGAACCCAAGTGCCTGTGCGTCAGTTGACACCACGAGTTCGAAGTTTATTCCGCATGTTTGGGCTGTCCGGGGTGGCCAAAGCGTTCGCGCAAATGAATGGTCCATGTGTTTGGCTATTTCATAATGAAGCGCACTGCTTGTTATCCGTAATTCTTGACTACAGCGCAGACCGGACGCTGTTAACGTCTGTGACGTAACAAGGTGCGAACGCGGAAACTTCAGGGTGGTGTCGAGACCCGTATTTATTTTTCGCCGATTCGCAGCTCGCTTTCGTCCGCCGCCAGAAAGTGGAGAGAAGGGACTCCCTCGAAGTCCTGCGGTAAGTACCAGTCTAAAACAAAACAAATGCGCAGAAGTCGGAAATAGTTGAGCGTGGAAATGGTACAATGGCAGCCATTGTAGCCATTTCGAAGCCAACAGTACAATGCAGCACGCAGCTCAAAGAGAATTTACCGACGTGACCTAACCATGACTGTGCGGGATGTATATGGTCGCGCTGCAAAGATGGTGGGTACAGGAAGGCTAACGAAAAACATCGCATGAAACAACTGTTTATCGCGCAAGCATGAAAAGTTATTAGCGCGCAAGGTCGCTGTTCGTCTCTTGTCTTTCATGTTAGTGTTATTTTGCGCGCCATGCACATTTGCAGCACAGCCATGCATCGTACGATCATGCCATAGTGGCCAAATTTCATCGAAGCCCTTCCAGATGCGAACTAACCAGCTACGTTAGCTTACCTCAGTGTGCATACCATGTTCGGTCAGAGTAGTTATTTCACCAGTGTCATTTATTAGCTCAAGAGGCGATAACCCACATCACGAAGAACAAGGGCTTCATGGTAATGGTAATCCACTCTGGGCTGCCGTATCTGACCAACCGGGAGGGCACGAAGTTAAAATTCTTCGGTGTAAGTAGAATGCTTCGAACACAAGGAATGTGATGAATTTGTGGGCAACTTTCTTGCGGATTCATAGGCATTTCTTGCACAAAACCGTAATGCGGGAATTCAAGCAGAACTCGGTTATTCCTTTTGTACGTGCCCTTAGTAGAATTAACAAGAATCGACGCTTCAGAAAGAAAAAGTAATGTATGAAGGTTTTCGTATTCAACAATAAACATTGAATGCAATGAAACACCGTAAAGCATCGCTCCCGTCAAATCTAAATTCATCTGTTTTCTTTCTCGACTTTTTTTACAGCCATAACTTTCCTTGGCCCTGTGGCGGAAATTTATAATTTCGAAATTTTCCCAATATATTGAGAGAACCAAAGGTGGCAACAATTTCGTATATGGAGAAAAGGGCCATGTTCAGAATGATCTGCAGAAAAGTTTGCAGAAAATTATTTACGCAAGCGTTCCAGAGCTTTTCAGGAGCATATTATGAACCACATGGAAAGTTTGCCCATGGTCTTAGAAGAGGTTGACGCGCCACAAAGGTGACATTTCGAAGGAATAGAGAACATCTTGCGGTCGACGTGCGAACACAGCTTTAAGAGGATTAGTTAATGATGAGCTTTGTAAAAAAGAAAAACTTTAAGAAATGCTCGAGATGGTTATGCGGCCGTTGCCCGCAATGTACAGTCCTACACTCTTAATAAAGAAGTGCTTTGTTATTCTTACGGAGTAGTCACACCATTCACTTTCTTGGTATAACTGCTGCTGGTAACTCACATATCATACCTATAGCTCTGGCATATTTCAAAGTTGCTCCAATATGTACATTGCGGGTCGCAAACTTTGTATCCAGTGGTGCTAACGACGTTTAAAATTGGTAGCTGAGACCCATTGGCGACAGCTCCTACCTTGTCCAGTCATTACTATTAGTGACGCTACCATTGCCAATAGCAGTCATACTAAGTTAGCGAATGCTTCAACAAGTCAGTAGTAACTAAAACAGTCTTTTTTATAAGACTGTAAGAAAGCTGTACATGACACAGAGTGCACATCCGGTGAAAGTTGGAGTCATGAAAGGGGTGGTGTTTGGAGAATGCTCAACCCTCCTGGTTTCGTTTTGATCGTTGCGAATTCTTACTGAATATTCGCTTTTTTTTTACCTTCTTACATGCCTAATACACCACTCGTGGTAAGTTTGCCCGATTTCTCAGTAAACTAAGTGAGGCACCTTGTTTATATTTAATTACAACAACGGAAAGGCTACAAGCGTCCTGTGAGCGCATAGTCTAGATGTCGGCGTTGACTAGAGGCAAACGAAATTCCTAAGACACCTGCTCGCAAAGAACAGCGTCGCTAAAAATTGGGTTGTGATTCTGAAAGCTAGGTCGCACAGGTTTGTGGCATTAGTTATATTTTTTTCTCTCTCTGCTTGCTTTCTTTTTTTTTTCCGTGCGCAGAAGGCGTCGTATGCACAAGGAGGACACGGGCCAGCGGTTTCCTGTGGAGCAGTGCCTGGCCTTCGCCCTCACCGCCATCTTGGTGATCATCCTGGTCCTCTACGTGGTCATCGGATCCTGTGAGCGAGCCCTGCTCTTCGATCGCGTTACCAGCGCGATAGAGACGGGGAGACAAGGAGGAGACGCAGACACCACGCGTAGGCTGGACCACCACCGAAATTTACGGGAAGCAAGCGCGCGCAAGCGTGAACCTTACAACATGCCCCGCACGGCGGGCGCATGTAGAAGCAACAACAGGACCAGGGGCGGCTTGCATGAACATTTAATAACGAACATAATGACGAATTTAAGAACGCGTTCTTGAGTGGGCTAAGCGTTGCCTATGGAGCATTTAAGAACGCGTTCTTAAATTCGCTATTGCTTTCATTATTATATGTTCGTGCAAGCCGACCCAGGAAATCTTGCTGGTCACTGCCGCAGGCGTCAGTGCCAACCACCTTTTCGATTTAAACGTACGTCTTACGTACGCTTAAATCAGAGCATAGCAAATAGGTGGACAAAGGCGAAGGTTATAACTGTATAAGTAACGCTTCTGTTTGTATCGCGCAGAAGGAATTACGAAATATCTAAATCACCAGTGGCACGCATGCGGCCTAAGAAAACTGTTATCTTTATGATTCATGCTTCTTTAGCCTAGCGGTAAGAAAATTTCAGTTGTATAGTCCAACGCTCTTTCGTCTCCTCTTGGCATCCTGCTTCTATCGCGCTGCTAACGTGAATGCAACCGAAAATCCTGTTTAAAAGCGCTACTTGCTAACTTAATACACAATGTTACTTAACGCCGTTTATGATGGCAAGCTTAATAAAACCGAATTTCGTGATCAAAGAATGGCGCAAAATTTGGGTGAAAACCATTTTTTTATGGAAGAAATATGAACATTATGCCGAAAACTAAGTGTTTATTTCGCTAGGTATAGATATGCCGGCCATGCAGCCCCATAAACGCGGCACTTTAGATTTACGCGGCTGTGTGTGCTTGCGCTGTGCCACACCTCTCAATTTCTGTACGCAAAATCTCCGTCCTCGCAGCAGCGAAGTGCCACTCTTCGACGAGGCAGGCTGCGTGCAGTGACGTCATCAGCCGGCCTCGCGTTTGTCGTCCTGGACTGTCCAGGACTGCCCGAAACGCTCTCAATTGACTGAAAACACAGCTTCGTTTGAATTCCTGAGCAGTCCGGGGTGACAAATCGAGGAGCCCCAGTGAGGCCCTTAGAGAGGCACTTTGTCATATTTGCCCTGCTTCGGCTGCGTCGCGATTGCGTCAGCGTACGAATGCATAAATTTGGCCTTCGTTGAGGACTTGCACAGGCTGTTAAAGTGCACGTCTATATAGGGGCTGCAGATGACCTGCACACTTAACAGGTATATGTACGCGTAAAGAACGTTGTTTACCATTTTCTGGAAAACAGTGTTTGCTTGGGGCACCGCGAAAACATCGAAAAAAGTCCAGAGTCTTGGCATCGGAGGGCTACACCCTAATGTTTTAATTTTCGCAGCCCTTCAACGTAGGGGTAATCACTGCCGCATGCAACGTATGATAGCGTCGGTGGTGCTCCGGTCATTTTGAGACTTGCAAGTGTCACTGGAAGCCGGGAAGTCTACTGTCACGGGACATCTTGTTGTCACAAAAGGAGCTTCTTGCGGCTCAAATGATCCTTACGGCGTCAGCCTGAAATCATTAAGTTTAAAAGCCATAATTATGCCCCAGAGTCTCCATTTAGGGAACAGTATGGATCTACAATATATAGGTTTACAGTACTCGAGAAAGTTGGCTCAAAACAGCATCTTGCAAAACCTAAAAGCAAAGTCGGGTGTTAGTGTACTACGGAAGCTGCAGGCCTGAATACGCAGCCAGCATGGGTATATGTGCGAGCAGCTGTACATTGATTTAAGCTAAATATCTTCCTTCTGGTTCCAAAAACGACTTTGTGACGTTGTGAATTGCCATTCCTAAATCAATGCTGCTTTATAAGTGCACCGGTTCACCAATGATTATACGTGTGCGAGAAAATTCGCTGCCTCGACGTATTTGGAAAACAATGTCTTGGATATATGGATGTAGAAAGATAAAACGTAATAAATAACGGTACATCAATGTAAAATTACCAACACATACGCACTAAGATTCGGCAAATTTATTTACTCCGACAGTGATAAAAGCTCGGAGAGCCTGAGTTCCTCCTTGTAATTATTTGCAAAAAAAGCTATATGACCAAGCGCTCCCTCGATAGCACATTGGAGCCATTGCTTCAAGATTACTCCAGGATGGCTGATGCGATCGGCGTGCCATGCTCTTTAACAGACTCTTGCTTCTGTTGACGAATAGCCCAGAGAACTAGGACAGCTTTCGTAACAATGAACATATAACTCTATAAATGTTTTATGGACGTTTCCAACAACAGCTCTAGGTCTGTGCGTCGTCATGGTGTCCTGTAAAATATTGTGAGACCTCGCGAGCACTTTCGCAAGATGTACAAACATTCCTGTAGAGGCGCGAGGACAGTTCCTTTCTGGGCTGGTGTAAGTGCGCATAAGGGGCTGCAGCTGCAGTGAGAATGTTGGGGTGAGAGGGGGGAGGCATGTTTACCGCTTCGCCTTCTCCCTGGATACGCCCAAGCCATAGCGTCTCTGAGCCATAGAGTTTCCTACTAAATCTACTAGAAGGAACCCTAGAGTTGCAATTGTTCAGCCACAGTCGGAGTGATGGAACATGGATTCGTCAAATTTTTTTGTGCTTATGGCTTTGGAGGTTCTTGCGCCTTTATTTAGTATGCGCTTTATTCGCCGGCATTGAACTAAAGTTCGAAGCAGTTTTATTCTTCTAAACCCAGAAAGCACTAAGATTCTGCGCACGTGCATAATCATTGTTGCATTTATTGTTGAAAATAATTAACTTGCGCACTCAAAAATCTGTTTGAAGCCACAGGAACAAAGTTCAGCCAAACTAAACCTATAATCACCATTCTATCTGAACCGCCATGCTTGCAGAGATACGAGAGCCTGAGTTCCCTCTATGAACCTTTGTAGCAAACCCTACGCTTCGAGCAGATGCACGCGTAAGCTCAACAGTCTACGGGGCAAGGTGGCGATGCCTAAGGAGAGTGCAACGGCAAAGTCTACTCATAGGCTACGTGCACACATGGGCAAGCCATCGAGTTTGTCTGATTCTCTGTCTTCTTCTTTGCTAGCATCGGTGACCTGCCGTGTTGTGATTTATTGATTTGTTTTTATCGATTGATTGATTGATTTATTGCTTGATTGATTTTTGCGTTCATTCCTTCCTTCATTCATTGAATGACATATATACACAGCGTCAACTGCTAGTATTAGCTCCTCCTCGACGGCTGTTGAGAAGGAGGCAACATCGAAGCCTGACAATGGTACGATTCTCCTTCATTATAATTTTTTATTCTGTTTTTTTTTATCATTTACATCAAAACCGAAATATTGTATTTTTTTTCATTGATTTAGAAATTACTGTCACGCTAAATATGAGTTGAAACACGATGCCCGTACTCAGAGGTGGTCCGACACCGCACGGGGGTGCCACCAAGCGATGAATTCAAAAATCGAACACTGTCCCAGCTACTGGTATTTAGTTCGCTACGCTTTCGTGTGTCGGCGCCACAGTGCCGTTTCAAATGCTGTGCCTCGTCTCAGAGCCCCTTTTACCACGGTCACTGCGCTGCAGCTCATATTGAGTCTTACACTGCTCCTTTAAAAGTCTTGCTTGTAGCACATAGCGGAACTCCGCCTGTGATCCCACAAATAGAAGGACAGGGTGTAAGCCAACTCCTAAGGCTTTACTGGGCCCTTGTCCCGGATTGGCCATTACAAACACCCTCGATGCGCAGATCACGCGCTGACTATTGTGTTAGCTTTTCGTCGACCTTCACTTCCCTTTTCCTTGTTATTAGTACATTTCAGTTGAAAGCCGCAGTTAATTCACTTATGCTTCGCATAGCTTCGCATGGTTTGGGCTAACATAAAAGTCAATACCGTCAGTTCCCCTTCTTGAGCTGTGCCTAAAAGTGACAACAAATAGAAAAATAATTTGAGCTGTAATAATACATTACCTTTTTACAATACCAGTAAAGCTACTCTTGCGGTGATAAGAGGCTTCAGTGAAAAGACGCGAAAAAAAATACTGGTGGCGACGCCACCGATAGGTTCCCACACTGCACCAGCTCGCCATGACGTCATAAGTTTGGCGCCGTCTGCTAGGGCCTAGTTAAATGTTTTATTGCTAAAACTTGACAACATTGCGTTCTACACGAGGTGAGGACTGAACTTCGACAGTTTCAAAAACTTTGAGTGAGGCAAAGCGACCCAAATGCGTAATAATACTTTGAAATCAGTGATGCCACATTGTCGTTGCGGCGTGGAGTTTTGCGGGGAAATTCGTAACATGGAACATTGCCTAAACCCTCTTGTAGTAACCCTCTTGCCGCGAAATTTACGTAATTAGCGTTTTGAAAAGAATCCCCAAATAATGTATAACGATTTGGCGTTTCACTTAAGCGTTCTTTTAATTTGCATTGCGTATTTGTACACAAGTGGGATGGAGTGCACGTTTTTTTTTTTCTATCTCTTTCTCTGAATGACTTGTGTGCTCGTTGTAAACTGTAACACCGGTTCTTTTACAACTTATTTCAGATACGTGAGTATTTTCCGCTTTTGCCATCCATTCAGCAGATATATTCGACAAAACAGATATGAAATGTGTTAAAAAATTTGTTCGGCAGGAAGCCATATTTAATGACCATCGGCGGCAAATGAATGGTTTAATTGTGGCGATTACGACGTTGTACATATGCCCGACCATCCACCCGACTGTACAGCACGAAGCTACAAACGAAACAGCGGTGCAACGTAGCTTGTGGCGCTTTAACTACAACGCCTTAGAAAACAAATTGAGCCACGGGAGTGTTTTGGTCGAATGAAAATCGTAAAAATGGTTGCAGGGATGCTATTGGACATCGGCTAATTCCGTTATAGTGTCAAATTATGTAATAGCGGCATTTAGAGCCAACTGGAGAGGCCGTAGCAGCACTCCGGGGCAATCCGAGCTCACAAGATGGTGAATTCGACAGTATGGCGATGGCCAGAATAGATGGCCATGTTAACAACTATGTGTCTGCCAATGCTTTGAACAAGCAATTTAGTTGAATGCGATAGGTCACTGCAGTATGTTCTCCATCTACCCCTGCGTTTTTTCCCCTACTTTAAGGAAGCAATGTGCGTGACCGCTGTAGTTATTATTATATTATAAAAACAGCGGAAAGCACTGTTCCGCTGTTTTTATAACTCTTTAAGAATATTCACACATTCTTATCACTCCGTTTTTGTTTTGTTTTTCGTTACATGAACGTTCCAGACGTCGAAATCCTGGAAAATATAAAGGCTGGCAAGCCTTGGAGAGCCGGAAATATTTTATTATATTAGCTTTTCTACGTCCGCTTTCGATTTGGCTTCCCAAGCGTTTACTGTGCCGTGACGTCATGCCGCGGAAAGTGGTCACGTGGAAGCCGGAAGTGGCGAGGCTTGGACGCTCGCCGAGGCTAGCTGGGTCGCTTCCTATGCAGCCACTCGTTCTGAGGGCCGATGTGGCAGCTAAGTGTCACGCTTACTGGTGACCCTAAATAGAACTTGCACATTGGCGATATTACGGCAGCAGCACTACGTTAATTATTTTTTCCTATGAGATACCTAAAGCTAGCGCCTACTCCCCTTAAGTAGCTCGCCTACAAAACATTCATGAGACCGATCCTTGAACACGCAAACTTGGTTTGGTTCCCTCACACAATGACTAACTGAGCAAAACTGGACGGAGTGCGAAGGCCTAGTGACTCACCCACTCGTTTTCTAGCTGCATCTTGTCTAAAAACGCTATCAGAGAGAGCGAAAGAAGCCCGCTTCCAGTTTTTGTTCCAGATTCTTCATAACAACTTTAAAATATACGCGTAGAAATACATATCTTCTTCCGAATCTCGGAACTACACATCAAAGCCATCCAAATGAGCTAACTGAATATTCCTACAATAAAACTTTTAAGCATTCTTTCTTTCCACTAGCTGAACGAGAAGGAAATCAACTGCACCCATCTATCACAAGTACCAAATAACTATCTGAAATTCACTAGTACAATTGAAGGTACTAAATAAAGGATTAAAGTTGTCCCACCCAGATGCTATGCCAGCCCTCCCCCCGAATCATTGTTGGTTGCCTCTTCGGGGAACTGTCGTTATTGCTTACTTTTTTATTTCTCACTATTTATTTTTAATTTAATATTTTATTTCAACTTTAAGTTCTTTCCGCTGTTTCTTCCGTTTTACAATACTTTACGCAATGTGAAATCGCTGTGTTGAATGTCGGGACGCACTGGAATCTCTATCAAGCACATTAGTGTGCTGGACACAAATGTACGAAAAATGCATTGTCTATATTTATGTAACCATCTTTCGTGCTTTTGTTACTGCAACCCCTTCCTCTTCTTTTTCTACATTCACTATACTTGTATTAATTATATATTTACCTATTTGTAGCTCTTTCCTATCTGTATTGACTTTTTGTATTGCCCTCCTCTATGTTCTCGGCTGAAAACAGCAGTAGTGAAAATAAATAAATAAATAAATAAATATGTCTACGGTTCTGTGTTTTCGGTTTGAACCGAAAAAGAAAGCGAAATGCATCCGCCGATAAATTTTTTTACGATTACATGTTTTCTTGGAAAACACCGTTTCTTTTACCCCAGCAGCATTCGTGAAAAAAAAAAGCCCTGATCGACATTTTTGGGCGGAAAGCAGCACCGGCCCGAAAAAGTTCAAAAACGAAGCTCGAGAGTGTACGATCGTTCTCGTGCGACCATTCAAAACACATACACACACAAAAAAATAATAAACTGCGATTTTTGGACAATCGAAAAGCAAAAAAAAAAAGAAGAAGAATGAACACCGTTAAGCATTGAATTCTGGAGAAAAAAAATAAACAATCGCCGAAATTGAACCGCGGAATTTCATCAGAAATAAACACCGCAAATGCGGAGCTCTACATATGACAGAGCGAGCCGGAGCGAGTGTCGAAACGTCGAAATGTCCTTCCCCCACGCGATCTCCTTCTGCGTCATGATATCATGACAGCGTAGAAACTAAGCCAAAACTGACTGTAGAAAAGCTAATATAATAAAATATCTGGGTCTTTCTGGGGCATACCGATATTTTTCTGTGGTATAAATGTCCCGCGGACCTTCATTTAACATGAAATAAAAAAGATAACGAGGAGCCGGAAATATTTTATCCGTAAGCCTTTACTGATAATGTTCGCTTTCTAGAGTTTTAACGACTTCTTCAATGACTTTTAGGGGCCCGTAAAGCCAGTAAATTGCATCCTAGTAGTGGTCCCCAAGGGACTCCGCCTAAGTTTCCCTGCCTCTGTCCATTTTATTCCTAGATGCGGCTCTATTTGTTACTGCTTCTAAAGACATATCGCAGGGCTCATTGGTGAGCCATCTGGGTACAGGAAAGCTGTTATTTTACGCAAAGCTTAATACTGACTTCTCGTGCCGTTTTGGAAAATTGAGAGTTGTCCTTTTTAACGTTCCAACTGCTGAATCGCCAAAGCGGGAGTCAATTTAAGGCTATTGTTGAAATTATAACACGAAGGACGTCTATGAACAATTAAAAGAATACCACTAAGAACAATTCAAACAAATATACGAGAAGTCATCGTCATCATCATTGCTTAGCGATTTTTTAAATTAAACTGGAGTGTTTTTAGCCGCGACCTGGTGAATTCGTCAAAATATTAAATCAAACGCGCATTTTGGATATACGAAGCGACGCTTTCGCGAAGCCGTTTAAATACCGGTTAAACGCAATATGAAACTGTTTGTACGCCATTTTCTGCGTCGCGTTTTGCAGCACAGCGATCAAGCGCCTGTCCCGAAAATCGGCAATGCGAGGAAAAAAAAAACCTCTACACGTGACCCACGTGGTCTATGCGAGTACGGATTATACACTGTCTCCGGGATCGGCCCACTTTTCGTCAAGCCATCTCTGGTGTGAGTCCAGTTTACTGGACTGATCCCAGAAATGGCTTGGATCAGTCCAGTTTACTGGACTGATCCGCTTGAGCGGTTCATGTGAATGAAGGCGCCATGCAGTTTGCTATTGCACTGTGTTGGTCGGCTCAACTTATAGGGCAAACGCCCCAAAACCCGGGGGGAAAAAAAGGCGCTGCTTAGCTAAGCCAACCTAACATAATCTTAAACACAACCTAAACCCAACCGGAAGGAAAATATGTTATATATCTTAACGGTTATGCTATGTTCACACTACTGTCGTAACGCGCGTAACAGCTCTTTTGGCGTATCGAACGTAACGGCTGTAAAAAACGTTACGGGAGTTAAGCCGGCACCTTTGTTCACATTTACTGCTGCTTAAATTACGGCTTTTACAACAGGCCAATCAAATTTGGAGCTGCAGAATCGACGTCACCAGCGGTCCAATATGGCTCTTGTCAACATGCGAGCGCTGGCCGAGATCGAAGAAATTCACGCTCAAAACAAACTTATAGTCATTTATTCAATCGCCCAAAGACGACGAAGGCGACGCAGAAGGGTTTGGGTGCGGCAAGTATTTCTCGACAGGGCCGTGGACGGCGATTTTCACAACCTTTTCGCCAAGCTCCGAGTTGGTGACGCTGCGATGTTTCATAACATCATTCGCATGTCACCCCAGCAGTTCCGCTTCCTTGAAAACCTAATCAGACCACTCATCGAAGTTCGGAGCACGCATCTGCGGCCATCGATTTCCTCGGCGGATAAACCAGGTGAACTGAAAACAGTCTCGCAAGGCGCACTGCAAAAATTTTCACGAACACAGCCAATCGTGCGCACGGAATGGCGGAATGGCACTTCCCGCGCCCGGAGCTGTCTGCAGACGGGAGGACGGAAGTGTCGTCACCGGTTGTTTAAAGCCGAAAGCTTATCGGTCATTGGCTGTGTCGCAACGGTCGTAACATAACAGTCGTAAATGTTGCCGACCCTTTAACACTCTCACCCACGATTTTTGCGAGAATTGCGTACGTTGGTACGTTTACGTTCGCAGTCTGAACTAGACGCATGCGCTTGTTGCGCTTCCGCTTACGTATGTTACGAAAAATCGGCGCCTTACGAACGTAGTCTGAACATAGCATTACACGAACAGAAAAATTATGAGCCATCAATAAAAGCAGCTTTCCTTCGTTCGTTTGCATAGTCAGCATGGGTGCTGCTTACAGTAAACGTTTCCTGCCGAAATGTTCTTAAATATTTTTAGAGTTACGACTTAACCACATCGATGTGGTGAAGTACATTGAAACTTGTCGGACTGAACGTTGCTTTGTCTTGCAGGGATGATAAAATGGTAAGCAAGACGCTTTTTTTTTTCAACGAGAAGTGCACTCAAAAATTTTCTGGATGAGACGCGCTAGTGGAGCTAGAGCCCCATGGATTGCATCACGTCTACGTTAGTTCAACATGCATACAAAATACGTGATTTGACGTGACCTTACGTCCACAAGTTGTAGTTGTCACACGCGAGCAAGATATATTCCGCAGTAAGTGTTGCAAATTAAAAACAACGGCAAGCTGAAAATCGCGTGGGCTGAGATAGCTATGACCGCACTACTTGCATACGGTTCCGCTGCGTTACCTGTTAAGTATGAAACGCTGTACAGATGTACCCTATCCGTGTCCTATGGCTTGTAAGGATAGTCGAAGAAAGGTTAACGCATCGTTTACCAGCGGTAACGGCGTTGCCGTCAATGGGTGTCTGTTGGAACCTAAATTGCGGGCCCTTTATGAATAGCGCAGTTTTAATGGCAAAGTACGTGACACTTCGACGCTTTAAAAAAAAAATATTCAGATTGGCCTCCCTTCACGCATCGAAAGTACAATAGAGGCGAAAATTTGCTTTGACGCTGATATCTTTGTGAGAAACAAAGGGTTAATGATTCTGGCAGTGGATAACAGTGAATGGCGGCTAGAGTATTTGTGTCTCAAGGACAGCATATATACCAAGGACAGCGTATATATCAAGGACAGCATGTATAAAAGGACATTGGGCGCGTTAAGTTAGCGAGCTCCGAACTCCAAACTTGCGTGCTCGACTGCGCTCAGATGCGACGCCTTCGAAGCGTAGCGTAACTGAAGCAAAGTGCGAGGCCGAGCTAGTTGGTATTCCATAATTATATAACCAGGCAAAGAACACAAGAAGAAGCGCTTGTCCTTGTCGCTTCTTCTGTCCTGTGTCTCCTTTCGCGCTAGTTGTTTCGATACGTAGCATAACGAGGATTTTCGGCGACTGCTCCCGGGAACACCAACGTGCCATATGACATATTTCTCGCGCTTTGTGAACATGGCACCGCTGACAAGCTGCTGCAGTTCTTAATCGACGACGCCTAGCTCGAGGAACTCGGCGGGAGGCAACGGAGGCAGCAGCGGCGGTTTACGATGCAAGCTGTTCGCGCTGCTATCAGAGGTACCGCACTATACACGAATTGTTTCCGCTCCGCAGTACGCCGACTGTAGTTCATAACTGATCGCAAGATAACGGAGAGCTTTGCGATTCGAAGCATTCAGAATTGTGTGGTCAGCGAATTATGCGATCAACCAAATAGTCGTCGAACAACGACTTTTTGGTTACGTACCTGTGCCTGTGACAAGCTGAGATCGGACAGCTATTACCCCGGTCGCACGAGACTAGAGCGTGAATGCGAAACGAAACCGCGCGCAACGCGCCAACTACGCCTTGAAAGGGTGAAAGTGTGAAAATGGCGGAAAGCAAGTCACCTTGCAGGGAAGCAGTCAAAGCAAGCACGAGCTCCCATATGCAGACACCGTCTCCTCCGGTAGAGCGTGTAAAGCACATACTCCCATCGCGCACCGGAAGTCGCTTTCTGCCGCTAAGTTAACTTAGAGCGTATTCTACCGACTAGAGTGCGCTTGAGCACCTTAACGTAAGGCGCCCATTACTTTTCGGTTGTTATGGTTGGTGTGCATAAACGGAATTTAAGTGACCAGTAAGGAAAGCAGCGGAAGTGTAAAAATAACGCCCCTGTGATGGCATCATCAACCATTCCGTTTCAAAGGGAGTACTCGAATTATCATCCATTCATCTATCTGCCGTCTTCATCTGCTGCTATACGTCTGCATTATGGCTTCACTTCTGCTATACGTCTCCATTACACGTCTGCACTGCGTTCGCAGGAAGACGAAGTGCTCCCTCGCGGGCAAGCTGTTCCAGACGACGCCCGCGAAAGAGACTTGGTATTCCTGCTGGCCGACGCGAATGCGACAACGGCCGAAGCCGCCGCGTTGGCCGCGAAGCCCACGGCGGCGGATGAATCGGATGACGATGACGAAGAAGGTGTCTCTGAAGACTCAGGGAGGACGACGTCATAGCCCCCTCAGTTATCCAGGATGCTGCGCGTTTTCCTCCCTTCTACTGGAGAAATTTCCAGTTCTTCTATCACGTGGCAGCGACCCTTGGCTTCTTTTTCTCTAGCTATAAGAATCAATCTTAAAGTTTAGCATATCATACTTTTCAAATTAAAATTTACTATACGGGGTTCACATTATTACAGTAGGACTCTCCTGACACTAACCTCGCATCATTGGATTAATTTTTGTAGCATTCCAGGATTGGGTAGATAAAGAACAGCGCGTAGGTTCATTCGAAATTATCACTGCTTGTATACTGTACAATTTGGTTTTATTTTATTTTTTATTTTGTGTGCGTGTGTGTGAAAACTTTTATTGTAATGAGGTCCGGAGGCTTGACTTCTTAAGCCAAGGCGGGCCGCTCCTACGTTGGCACTGTCAGGCCAAGCCTTTCAGCGACATCATGGGCCCTCTGGACGGACCTTGGTTGGTCCTGAAACAATGGGCTTTGAATCCTTTTCTCCCACTGCGTCCATTCTTCAGCGAGGTTGAGGAGAGTCGCGGGCCGCCCCGCCAGCTTATGTCTGATTCCAATGATGTCATTACAACCGCTGCAGTCCATCTTATTCTCCATCTCTGGATATATTTTATGAATGGTGTACAGTGTAATATATGTACCTCTTTGCAATAAGCGCAGTGAGACTGCCTGAGCCTTGTTCAGTTTCGAATGTGGCAATGGGAATTGCCTGCGTCCTAAGTAGTAATGTTTGGTAATGTCATTCTATGTTATTAAGGGATCTCTAGATTCCTTGGCTTGATGGGAAACGCCTCGGTTGTGACTGTCACGGTTAGCAAGTCCTCGTGCCAAGTCATGAGCAACCTCATTGAGGTTTACCCGAGTCTCGTCCACTTTCCTCGGGAAACCATCGGATTTCAGTTCTCATAATCCCAATGTTTTCAAAACGTTTAGCTGCAACTCCAGCTGCGTAGCCTTTATCAAAACGCTTTATAGCGGATTTCGAATCACTGTAAATGCAAGCCGACTTATTACTCCTGATGGCTAGGGCAATTGCCGCGTGTTCCGCCACCGTGGGGTCCTTGGTAAAAATAGTGATAGCGTCTTGCACCTTCCCTTGATAATTTGAGACAATGGCCATATATGCTTCTTTATCTTTCACCCAGGCAGCATCAACTATAGCTGCCAGTTGGTTCTGCTGCTCTATTTCCTGCAAGAGTGCTTTAACTCTTGCCTTTCTCCTTTCAACATTATATTCTAGATGCATGTTTCTGGAGAGAGGGCTGATTCTGATCTTCTTCCTAACGTCAGTCCTTAATTCTACTTCAGCCTCTATTGGGCTCCTTGACGTATTCAGTTCTGCCCCTATTGCCTGTAATATGTTCCTGCCAGCTCGTGACTTTGTCAATCTTTCGTGTTGCGCTGGCTGTTAGGCCTCCGCGATTTCTTCCATTGTGTTGTGTACCCCTAGACTCACGAGTTTGTCGGTTGCAGCGTTACTGGGTATCCCTAGGGCTACTTTAACGAGCTTCCTGAGCATCACATTAAGTTTAAGTTCTGCCTGCTTCCATTTGAATAATCCAGCCACATAAGTGAAGTGACAGAGAGCAAAGGCGTGTATTAGCCTCAAAGCGCTCTCTTCTCCTAAGCCTCTGTGTATATTGGTAATTCTCCTTAGTAACCTAATGACTTCATCTGTTTTATTCGAGATATGTTGTATTGTTCTATAGCTAGCATTGTTTCAGTCTATGTGATACCCAAGAACCTTGATTTTTTCAACTAGCCTGATTGCGTGATGAGTGTATAAGCACACTCTTGGCTCATCTTCCGGAATGTAACCTCTGGTTTACGACCTTTTCTGCGATGTTTAATGACCAAGAGTTCTGATTTGGCTGCCGAGCATTTCAACCCCATGTCTTTCAGTGTATTCTCTACAACATATAAGCCTTCCTGTAATCTGCTCTGTCTGTCCTGCATTACCCTTGGCACTCCATATGGTTATGTCGTCGGCATATACCACATAATGTATACGCTCAATTTTCTCCAGATTTCTTGCAACTTTGGACATTCACCCATGCTAAATTGAATAGCATGGGTGAGAGCACAGCCCCTTGTGGAGTGCCCCTATTTCCCAAATTCTGAGCTTCTGATTTAAGCTCACCCAGCATGAGTTGTGCAGTTCCATTTCTAAGAAAGTCCTTGATCATTTTAAAAAGTATCTTACCTAACCCCTTCTCCGAGAGGACGCCAAGTATTGCCTTATGCTTTATGCGATCAAAAGCTTTTTTCCACATCCAATCCCAAAAGAGCTTTCGTATGCGCTGGGCTGGTCTGTATAAGTTGATGTTCGATCAGCAGCGTACCATCCTGAGTTGACAGCCCGGGACGAAAGCCGATCAAGTTGTATGGGAGGATGTCGTTCTGCTCAACGTATTTCGTGAGTCGATTTAGGATGACATGTTCCATAGCTTTTCCTAGACATGACGTTAAGGAAATAGGAGGGAGGTTGTCCAGAGTGAGTTGTTTGCCTGGCCTTGGTATGAGGATAGTATTGGCCACCCTCCATTCCTCTGAGTATACCCCTTCAACATTCATTGAAATGTTCAGTTAGAAATTGATTCATCATCTAGATTTCTTAATATCTTGTTATTCCGTCCGGTCCAGCCGCCGATCTACCATTAAGACTATGAAGAGCCGCCCTCACTTCACTCTCAGTGAAGTCCCGGTCAAGTTCTTCACATATGCCTCCCGTATATTCGGGGCTCTCGTCTCCTTCATTTGGTTGTTTAAGTGGGAGATATTTGGCTGCGAGACTATCCATGATATCCTTATGTGTTTTATCTTGGCTTTCCTGATGAACCAACTTAGCTATAGCTGTTCTCTTGCTTGTCCTTGTTTCATTCTCGTTGAGCAACTGCTTGAGGAGGTTCCAGCTACCTCCATGTTTGAGTCTACCATCAACCGAATTACAGACCTCATTCCACTGTTGCTTCATTAGGGTCTTCGAGTGATCATCAATTTCTCTGTTCAATTGCGCTATTTTTTTACTTAGCCTTCTCTTAAGTCTCTGCGTTTTCCATCTCTCTAATATAGCCTGTTTGGTTTGGCCTCAATCAGATGCGCCAGCCTGCTGTCCATAGCCTCAATATTTTCCTCTGTTCTGATTGCTTTAGTGGCCTCTTTGACGTCCTCTCTGAGCTGGATGACGCATGTCTGAAGGGGCTCCTGCACGGCATCTAGAGGCCCCACTTCCCTTCTGTTCACCCTGATTTTTCTTAACTGATCCCAATCAGTGAATCTGAAAATTTTAGTTTCCTGTCTCGGTATGCGTATGGTTATGTGTATGATGTAATGATCGCTCCCAAGATCCATGTTTGAATTTTCCCAATTGGCTCCTTTTGAGTTGTTTACAAACGTAAGTTCTGGTGTGGAGTCCCTGCTTGTGGACGTGCCACAACGGATGGTATACACCGGATCAGTAATAAAGCATAACCCCAGATCCATGGCAAGACTCCATAGCTCCTCTCCCTTCTTTGTGTTCCAAGTGTATCCCCACGTGTGATAGGGAGCATTAAAGTCTTCTCCAATAATGAGCGGGGAGTTTTTGGCAACCGAAAGCACCTTGTTGAGGAGTGCTCTAAACCTCTTTCTCATGTCATTAGGACTGCTGTAAATATTCAAACAAAAAGTGCTTTGCGTCTTATCTCTGTTCCTTTTAAATAATGTTTCAACTAGAATAAATTCAAGCCTGGAATGTCTAAGATGAATATCATGCTCAATGTATGGCAACTTTTTGTCAATAAATGAGGGTCGCCAACCCCCTCCCCGTTTTTTTTGTCTCTACATATAACTTCGTACCCAGTAAGCATAATTTCGTCCGCTAAGGTTTCCTGCAGCATAATTACTTTTGGCCTGGCCTCAGATGATCTGATCACCTGTGGCAGTGCTGCTTTTTTGTGTTGGAACCCGCGACAATTCTATTGCCACACGTTAAATTCATGATTACTGTCCATTGTTATTAGGTGAGGCTGCCTTTCAATTACCCGCTATTTTCCTCTTTGTGATGGCCCCCGACAATCCAGGAATGAACTTGAGTATCATGTACATCGTCTGCTTCCCCGTGATGCAGACAGCTAACAGCTACAGGCGACGAAGCTGCGCTCGTGTCATCCTCTGCTACTGCTACCTCGCTAACTTAAAACAAACTTCCCATCAATTAATTTTCGCGATTGTGTTGGATCTGCTTTTCTTTTTTCTTTTTTGCCACGGCAATTATACGAACACTCCAGTCGCTCTTGGGGCATCATGTCCGGGCTTTGAGCGGCGAAATACAGAGAAAGAAAGAAACATTAAAGGGTTACATAAGTGGTCGACGCTATGGAAGAGAAGGTCAACGTACATGGTGCTTCAAATGAACTGATTAAGTGTTGAATATATGTCTCTATTCCGCTTCTTTCTGCCATTTTTTCGTGCTCATTATTCACTCAGTTCGTATCTTCTTGCTAGCGTACCTCATGCGCAATTGCGTCGACCTGGATTCTCTAGCATCGACGCTTTGTTGACTATCTCTCTCTTTATTATATTGGCGCTAATTACGCCCATGCCGGTAATTTTACCTACTGTCCGACTAATTATCCCTTCGTGTAGGCACCACTGAAGCCGTCTTAAAGACAACATTGCCTTGCGCGAGCCCTGGTTAATCCAAGCGAACTCGCTCTATATAGCTAGAGTGCTTTACGGTGGCTTTGCCTCAACATGCATATATATACGGCGGTGCATCCTTTACAGGGGTACAACGCAATTTGTTTAATTTTGGATGTGTTTTGGCGCCACTTAAGCCACTACAGTTAATTTTACCTACTCGTAGACTGATTCTCGCGTATTGTCTCGTTGAGTCCTACATTTTCATACATATTGCGAGTGTATAAGCACAAAACTGATGCATTCTTTCCTAAAAATAGTTGCAAAATTCTATGAAACGATAAACCCCCGTCATGTCACCTAAGATCTCTTCTTCAGAAAGACACTGCTAATGTATTTAGAGGCGCTGCAGACGTACTACGGTTAAGGTGCATACACACTAGCGGAAAAAAACGCGCTGTGCGGCACCGGCGGCAAAACTCAGCTGCGCTAGAGCGACCACACCAACTGGCGGCAAGTCGCTGCGGCGGTCACGTGACAGCATAGTGTTCTCGCCCCTTCTCGAACTCTCCGTGTAAATTGGAGATGTCGCGCACTTTTTTTATCTTTTGCTGACAGATCGGCGCCCTGTTCATGTTCTTCGGCTGTTGCTTGTCGTTCTCAATGGGAGTCAAGGCTGGAGATGGCGTCATTGCCACAGTGAGCACAGTCATGCTGGTGTGCTCCCTTCTATTGCGGCGTGGCTGCGTTCAAAAGACAAAAAGGAGGTACTGGGTACGACCAAGCTGGCGCCACAGAAACGTCTCGTCACCCAAAAAACGGAGATCCGCGCAATAACTCCAAGCACCTTTTTATCGCGGCGTCTCGGTTCAGACTCATAATTCGCAAACCAAAATAAGCGCAAAAGGGAGCTGACGCGAGCAGACGACAGTGCGGAACGAGTCTCCGGCTGACACCGGATGCGAGTACGAAACGTGCGGTCGGGCGGGTCCGCATGAAACCAGTTTCCCGCACGCACGTCACAGAAGGGGCCACTCTCATTGGTCTATTTCATCCGCGACACGTGGCATACCGCGAAAAATTGGTCCACGGCTGATCCCTCCTGCGGAAAGGAAGAAGTGCCGCGCGGCTGCTTGCGCGGCGCGCGTTTTGCCGGCAGAAGCTCGCCACGCGCTTTTTTCCGCTAGTGTGTATGCGCCTTTACGGTGACTCGATGTCCTCCTCGCCTGCCGCTCCGTAGCTGGGGAGGAGGTGTGCATTGAGGCATTCTGGCCACAATGAGACTACTATTGCTACTACTACTACTACTACTACTACTACTACTACTCCGCTGCTACCGCCGCTGCTGCTGCTACTTCATTCTGGTTCATTCCACATTGCATATTTTGCCTCTCTATATTAGGACTGTTGTGAAGGGCGGCACTACGCAATGACACATACCCAGTGACCCTAGTTTGCATGAAAACACACGCACACACACGCACGTACTCACGTACGGACGCAATCACTTACTCTCTTGAGTGAAGTTTCCATAGAATACTGATATCATTAAAATATTAGCAACCTTGCACTCGTATAAACACTGTAGAATTAGCCAAGTCTAGCTACACTCGTTTTCTTATCGAATAGCTTTATTTTGCTCTATTCCTTGTTTTTTGGTCGGCGGGTGGACATTCTCCACTGATAGATCGAGAAGAATGTAACCCGTAGGAAGGAAGAGAGGGTTTCGTGCCGTCGTAGCACTGTGCTCGTTCTGTAGTAAATAGATTCACGTCTACGATGCCCTCCATGCAGTACAACATCATATTTCCTACATAAATATAGGAGACTTCAGTGTCACTTGGGATTACAGGGTACCTGTACAGGAATTACTTGCAGTTGCAGGGTGCGTACCTATATCTTTTGTCCATATGCGTCGTAGATATGGCCGCGAATGCGAGCAATGGTAACCTCTGTCGTTGCCTTCGTACCGTTGTCTGCTGTGTTTGTAAAATAGTACAGACATGCAGGCCCTTCCCATTAGATATGAAACGCTTCTTACTTTGAAGTGTCATTGCCTTGCGAGGTGTAAGGCGCGACTTTGTTTACTCTTCGCTGGCGTTAAGGTGTGTCTTACACTAACTCAGTTTCGCTTTTATGCTTGTGCCGTACCACTTTCGCCTGTGAGGCCCCTGTACTTTGTACATGCCACCGGCTTAACGGCCGTACAATTCATCTCGTCTGATTGGTCAGTTACGCAGTATTACCTCCTGTGATGCAGGTTCCTTTAATTGTTCCAGATTCTTTTGTTCCAGATTCCTTTAATTGTTCCCTGAGGCGAAGCCTCCGAGAACTCAATTGAGGACAAAGCCGTTTCTTCCAAAATACACACGACACTTTATATGCAACAAACAAAAATAGAAACATAAAATAACCAATCAATGAAGAACTCAAAACCAGAAACAAAATACAGTAAGAACTATAACAGTAGCCACAGCACTCGAGTTAGGGGCAGATCATGAGTGTGAGCGTGCACGCAGCAGTTCGACGCGGAGGGGCGGAGACGAGGCAGCGAAAGAAGTGGCGTTGAGGTCTCCACAATGTCGATGTAGTTGACCGATGAACCAACGACCAGAGTGCAGCTCCGGCTACGCAGGCGGCTTGCTGGGTGGGCGGCCTCTCGGCCAGACAGCTGGGTGCAAACTCTGGCCCTTAGCCCGACTGCTTGCACTCTGCCTGCGAGCGCAGAAGTTCGCCGTCCTGTGGTAGAGCAGTTCGTCGGCCGTGCGCGGGAAGAGTAGCGACACCTGGGAACAGAATGGCAGGGCGAAGCCCTGGTGGCTCGCGTCCGGAAACGGACGGTCAGTCTTCAGCTCCCGGTCCGGCTAAAGCCCCTCAATCTCCCAAAGTAGCGCCATTCACTTCTCTCCTCCTCCGCTCGGCGCGGCCTCGACGGTGGCGCCGCCGGCAGTGGGCCTGCCGTAGCAGACGACGGCTAACACGCTACGGGAGGAAATCCGCGGAAAAGTTCGTTCGAGTCCTGCGGAGCAGTTTTTTCAATCTAGATCTTGCTTTGTCAGTCGGTAACTGGCCTTAAGAATGTCGTGTCGGATTTGCGGAAGAAATAGAGAAAAGCACCATTATTCAGGGCGTATTTAAGGCGTAAAGCGCGCGCACGTTGAAAGTTCGTGTTGCTGAAACACGACACAAGCACGCGGTGTGCTCAGACACGCGAGTAATTACCAGAGTTTCAGGTTTTGACAGCGCGAAAGTATGTGCACGTGGTTTCGTAGGTTAATTTACGTACCTGCAGGATGCTTTTGTTCGGTCGGCGCGTGAGAGATTCCGACTGTCTGCGGTCAGCAATGCCTGGCAGCAGGGCCGTTTCTGTTCCGCGCCTTTTACAGATGTACGTAGCTCATGCACAGGTTGTGGTGGCCATGAGCAACGTTTTCACACATAGGCGGTATAGATAATTTTAACAACTTACCAGCATATGAAATCGTTATTTATTTATTACAGTGCAAATGGTTAGAATTTGATAGAAAAGAAAGAAGGAACTTGATGAGACAACTGGAAAGAGGTTCAGAAAATAATTATCCCCCTCCCTCATTGGCACCAGCAACACTTTTGTTGAAGTGCTAATTTTATCTCTGTATACTACGTGCGTCTGTATTCTTTTGCGTTGTAAGTTTTCACAAGGAAGCAGTGTTGCGTTAACTGGAACAGTCAAGGCACACAAGACAGAAGAAAAGTTGATTCTTGGGTTTTACATCCCAACACCACGATCTCATAAGGCACGCCATAATGGGGGCTCTGGATTAATTTTTTTTTGCAGCTGGGGTTCTTTAACGCACCCCCAATGCACTGGACACGGGCCCGTTTTGACACGGGCGTCAAAAGAAGAGGTTGGAGGAGCCGTGTCACTTAACAAAGCCGCGCGTTCTTTGCCACTTGCTCGAAGTCAGCCCGCCCGATCTTGTGAATCCACACTTTTCTTCGTTTTGCGTTGCGCCCGGCGGATGGTAAAACAAAAAGCTTTTTGCCGTCACTGGGTCTGTTGTGGCAACCGTAGGCGCAGCAGCACGGCATCGCAATTAAGCACTCGGCCCTAACACATTGTATAAAACTACCGCGCTCCTTCAAACCGCCTGCCGTACTTCGTCGCGGAGGCCCAAAAATGGGGGTCGCAGGCCCAAGATTGGGGGTCGCAGCGCGCTGGAAAGAAAAGATATACAAAAGCGCGGCGCCTGCTCTGCGCCGGAAAGAAAAAAATATACAAAAGCGCGGGGCCCGCTTTCACGTGACACAGATTGGCCAATGGGGGAGCGGAGGAGGCTGGGGCGACAGGAGGAGTGGAGGAGGAAGCGCCTGGGTGAGCGGGGTGGCGGAAAGATCTAAGAATGGCGCTACTTTTGGAAAATTGAGGGGCTTTAGGTCCGGCAGCTGATCTTCACCCTTGCGTCGCTTCCTCGCACTCTCCCTCTCAACCGCCAGCACGCCTCGTTTTTCTGCCGCTCTGGCCGACTTGTCTTTTCCTGATTGGCCCCAGGGAACTCCGTGCTCTTTCCCGATTGGGTCATTTTCCTTTTTGTTTCATCTTTTTTGCGCGGCGCGTTCGCGTGCTTGACGCTGCTCGACGTCGTCGTCTTCCATTCGGCACTGAACTCGTCTCCGCGCGAGCAATCAGCTGTCCTCTTCTTTCTCTTCTTCCACTGCGGCACTGTTTCGCGCACTTCACACATCGCCTTGTACCAGTGTGACGTAACATTGGGGACGTGATGTGCCTCGACTTATCATGCCTGCTAGTAGATGACGCAACATGCCGCGCAAGTAGGCGTGCGTTTTTGCTCCGCATTTAAACCAGGCGACTTCTGGACCTCGACGACAGAGGATGTGCTTTTAACCAGTGCGCGACTGAAGGGCTCATCATGAGCTACCCTGGCAACGCTGTCTCTCGCGTAGCCTCAGTGTAGCCGCAGTCTAGTAGCTGCTGCGGTGCGGACTGCGCATGCGTTCGTTCCTTGGTTTGAGCTTACTGCGCTCCATGACAATTAAGTTCACCTCTTAAACCTTCTTTGCTCTTTTAACCGCTGTGTCCACCTAGTCCAGTCCTCACATTACTGCCGTTCTTCGGAGCACGGAGCTTTTGAAACTCAAGACCAGTTTTATCTTCTTTTTTTTTCACCTCTTGGTTTCAATTCTGCGTTTATTATTATTTCTCCAACCATCCGATTACTCATTCATATACTGCTGTGCGTGCGTGTCGTGCTTAGGGACCATCATCATCAAGGAGAACAATCATTTAGTCAGCGCGTGCGTGTCCCTCCAACGGCAGCGGACATTTTCTCCCAACGGACACGTAGTGCTCGCCGTCACTGTTGGGCACCGCTTTCCTAGCTTCTAGCGGCGCCCACGACGTCAGTTCACGATGCAGGCCGCCAGTTCTAAGAAGCAACCGCAAGCAGCTCCTGCCGGCCCCGCGCCAGCTGGGTCTTCCACGGCCGACAGCACCCATCGTGCATCCAGGTGATTAGCACTCGTTGCCCTATCCGCACTCGGGCACTTTATCTGTAGAGAGCGAGATAGAGAGAAGGAGAACAGTACATTAAAGGCAGAGCGGTTAAGCAGGATTGATCAAGGTTGGCTGCCCTGTACTGGGGGAAGCGCAAGGGAGAGGAAAAGGTTAGGATAAGAAAATGCCCAATGTTGATGTAGCCGACGTAGTAAAAGTTACCTGCTCTATATTACAGACGGTCGCGCAGTATACGGTAGATTTCATAACTTGCAGCAGTACTTCTGTGGCCTTCCGCGGCTACGATATCCGAACCCAAAGCTCCATGATCTTGTCCAGGGTGAAAGGTTTTCCGTCTAGCCCATCTAGAGCTGTGCGGAGGTCAGTTCCTGCATTTTGGAAAGGTGGACAGTAGCACAGGAAGTGTTTTATGGTGTACTTACACCAAAGCTGCTATCGGTCATTCCAGTTATGAGAAAGTACGTATTGGTTAAGGCACAAGAGCGTTAGCGACAGAGCACTGTTTCTTCTCTCCTGGGATGACCAGGTGACGGGCGCAGTTGCAGAGAAAGGTCGAGAGGATGTAACCTATGATTGAGGTCAGGTTTGTGCCTTGTCTGCAATGTCACATGATGCGCTATAGTTTGCTTAGCTGTTGTCTGTCCTCGATTAAGGCATATAAAGAATGCTTGTTCCTTTGTCTGCTTTTTTAGCAGCGTCGTTGGCGAGGTCGTCGCCGGAGGTACCACAATGACCCGGCAGGTGCCTGAAACCCGATGTTGGGTCCTTTCACGATCATCTCTATGATTATCGCTACCCCAGTTTTCCCAACTCCCTGCAGGGAACACTGGCGCTAGTGTCTACGGTAGCTACATGCACGTCGGTTCAGCGTTATTGGGAATTAGGAGTATATTTTATTGATTGGCCCAAGCTTCGTCCTCCTCGCTTCGAGCGGCGCCTTATAGCTTTACAATATTCGCAATATTAAACAAAATGCTGCGTTTTGAAAGCACCGATTCGCAATGAATGGGCATGCAAATGGTAACTTACTGCCAATACGCTTTAAGAGAGGGAAAATAACATTTACCTGGAGAATCATCGTGAAAGAGTTTTTCCTTGGGCCAGGGTGGACTGCTCCCTTAGTTCAGAACGCCGTTGGCGATCGCTGTTTCCCATACCTCGTTCACCCGCTTGCGCTGATCTTCCAGGTCCGCCCCCGAATATTCACGGTGCTTCCTGGTTTTCTGTAGCCTCGACTTGATTATTGGCGTCTGCTTGGCTGATGGCATCAGCTGTACGGTGGCGCGGACACGCCACCACCATGAGGCGGAGTGTGTCCGGCACTCCGCAGTAGCGGCAGAAGTATGGGAAGAGGGTGTGATGCAAATTGTGTGTCGCAATTCCGTCCACATAAGTGTTGGCGCCGCAGTGTGACCCTCTCTTCCCTGCTGAGTTTTGGGTGAGGTAGTGGATGTGCTCTTCTTTATAGTTGGTAACACTAGTTTCAAACATGTTCAATGAAGAGCAGCACACGCCCGGTGACACATAGCCAGGGGCCCAAGTTGGCGCGAAAGAGGTTCATTGAAGAGCGGTGTATATCCAGGATCACTGGGCAGAGAACCGAATTTATCCGACAGTGTATTCCGAACCCGGTTTCATCAGCACGGCAGCCCAATGCGCTGCACATTAGACAATGGCCAACCCAGTGACCCAAATTGACGGGAAAACGGTTCAGGCAGGAAAGGGCATGGGCAGGGCAGGGCAGGCAGGTAGCGGAAGACAACAGGTTACACTGACTAACAACTAATTTATTATTGCTACAGGCAAGCATTTATATACGCTAGACGGCATCTTCAAATGCGCTAAAAAAACTGGGAAACAAAAACGAGAGGCAGTTGCGGTGGTCACCCCTACACAATGGTGCTTGGGCACGTCAGCCACGTCTGGTCATTGGTGTGCTATAAGCATGTCGTTGTCAGTTAGCAAAACAGATGGTGCACTGGCACAATTCTCTTTCAATGCTGATGTTCTCCGGCCTTCGGCGATTCCCGGGTCATTTGGTTGCTGTTCTTTCTCGAATTCAGGAAGCCAAACGCGCTGCTTAAAATGTGCACATCGATGGCCACTCACTGCCTTTGCCGCGCTGTAAATGTGTGCGCGAAGCCTCTCAACCTTTCAGTCACTTGGATGCATGATCGACTAATGAGCGCATTACGACCGATAGGTTATTTCTGGACACTACAAAAAGATTATTTGCTGATTGATTGATTGATTGACTGTTTGACTGATTAAGTAAAATTATTGAATTAGCAAATAATTAATTACTTAATTAATTAATTGGATGATAATTAATTTATAATTGATTGATTGATACTTGCTTGATTGATTGATTGATTGATAATTATTTAATAATTATTCGCTTACTTAACTTACTTAAGTGATGATTGATTGATTGATTGATTGATTGATTGATTGATTGATTGATTGATTGATTGATTGATTGATTGATTGATTGATTGATTGATTGATTGATTGATTGATTGATTGATTGATTGATTGATTGATTGATTGATCCACCAATTCATTCATTCACTTTTGAACAGAAGAGACGGCCAGGACCTCCGGTCGATCCTGACGGACACTGGTGGCAAGAGGAAGGGCGACGCCACCAAGACGACCACGTTCAGTCCTTCCGCCGATGCGACCCAGGTGTCCCCAGAAGAAGAACCGCGGATCAAGAGGAAAGCATCCGCGCCTTCCAAGGGAATCGTCGCCGCGCTCCTCTGTCCGGTGCGCTCAGAGATTTACCCGTTCAGTCAAGTATGCACGTGAAACGCAGACACCCTCTCGGTAAAGAAGCGCTAAACCGGTTTGAGTGGAATTTATAACATTCGAAAGAGGAACCTGTATCCTACCCTCTGAAGCAAGCAAAACATTGTTTGAAAAGCCCTCCCCTTTCTTTTTTTTTTTTTGCGAACTCTGCCAATAGTCGGCACTAAGAAAGAACGACGCACACAGTTTACAAATCTGTAACTCAGTACCGAAACCAGCTATGGCAGTTCCGTGAGTTTTTTTTCTATCAGAGCGTCTGAAGCGGACAACAGTGATATATGAGTGTGCGGATTACGTGAGATTGTTACAATGGTTTACGAAGGTATTGCTGGAATCATACTTCCCAATTGTTGGTATAATTCAGGGTGACGTATTATACATCAATTTTATCCGCTTTAACCCACCGTGGTGGCTTAGTAGCTCTGCAGAGCACAAGGTACCGAGGTCAAATCCCGGCTGCGGTGGCCGCATTTTGATGGGCCACAGGTGGTCAAAATTAATCCAGATTCTCCCACAATGACGTGCCTCATAATCGTATTATGCCTTCGGCTCGTAAAACCCCAGAATTTAACTTTTTATCTACCTTACATCGCGTTTTCTTCCCTCTTCTTTTGCGACTTTCAACAGTTTCTTTTAAAAATTAATGACCTAAATATCGATTGTTCTCCACGCAGTCAGTAGATGGTAACTTTCCTTCGTTTAAATGTAACACAATTCATCAAATTCCTACGCGGCGCACGCTGAGCGAAGCGATCTCGGCGTTCCCATCCATTTAGGAGCCCACGAGGAAAAATTTCCTCCTAAAAAAGGTCCTCGCCACGTTTGTGCATCGGGAACAGGTCTCAAAAGCAATGCACGAATCACGCGGTGACGATTCTGTATCCAGGTTATATTACGCCTATGTAAGCGCACTGCGGAAACGGTTGAAATTTTCAAACATAAGCCCGTGCGCCCTCCTCCTCGGAGGAATTACTCTCCCCCGCCAGCAGAGGTGACGTCACCGGTGTCGCCTCTGCGTCGCACCCGGATCGCACCCGGATCGCCCACGGCTCCCGAGTAGTCGGTCAGTGTCGCGAATACGTCGGGTATTCGCGCGAAACGCAGAACGCGAGAGACCTCCTCAGCAAATGCATCGATCGCGCAGCAAGAAGGGAAAGAAGGGGGAGGAAACACGAGGCGGTGTACGTCGTGGCGTAAATGTTACCTGGACCATTGCACATGGCAGGAATGCCGTTGAGACGAATACAGAAGGAACTAAAACAAAGAGGTCATACGCTAAGCTCTCGACCAATCTTTATATTATCAACGAGAAAATCGGGAACGCACCTATCCTTCGGAGATGGTCAACGACCTTAATGCGATTAAGTTATCTGATGACGTGTGTACGATGAACCTCTTCCTTTCGTAAACAGCGTGACGTCTCGGGCCACATGCAAAGCGAAGTGTGAGACGTGTGCGAATAGCTGGGGGGCAAAACATTTCCCTTGCGCCCTGGTTATGCAATTAGAGAGTTGTAGTCTAGGGGACGCAAGCCGCTTGCGTCCCCTAACCTAAAACTCTCTATCGATTGAGTTACGAGAGTTCGCTGGCAAAAGGCTGCCTCGTGAGCGGTACGTCAAGAAGCTATTGGCCTGCAGCGAGCAGTGACCTGACAGAACGATCCGAGGTACCGAAGTGTTACCGAACGTGCGATTCGACAACATATGTAGTCATGTTGTGATGTGCACAGAACACCATCCGCGAAACTCGGTCAGTGCAAGAAGCGCAGCATTGTTTACACGTGACTTAGAAACCCTGAACCTTGGCTTGTACCACGCTTTCGCACCGAGTATAAGTTACAATCCATTAAACACAATTTGCCGAAAATTCTAAATAATTATGTTCACGCTAATAAATTCGCTCGTAAAGAGTTGAAGATGTATTTCGTTAACCTATAACATATATATTCATGTATAACGATGCATATAAATGATCCTGTTTTTTTTGTCTTGTTTGTTTTATTTGTACAAAAATTTATTGTTGATTCTTACATATCATGTCATAAGCATGTATCTGAGTTTTCAAATTTATGTTTAGTTTGTGTTTAGTAAATTGCTGCTTAAGTTTTTTTGTACCAAAGAGGTTACTGTTATTGCGCTGCCATGTATAACGCCTCCTGGGTCCAGTCAAGCTGCTGACGGCAGCTTTTAGCCCGAGAGGACGTTTCTAGTCTGTACTAGAAGAAGAAGAAACTTGAACTTGACTCGTCTTTAGTAACAAGCGGCGCAACCACGGATCAAACGCAACTGCAGTTCATATAGGGTGCGTGCCTGAGCAGCATTTCCGTTTCAAACGGCCATGGAAATGGTGGCATTCCTTGCTGTCAGTACATATACCTGCAATGACCGCCACCAGACAACCGCACTTTCCAGTGATGAAAAAGTTCCTTGAAGATCGGCACGTACCCAGTTGCACACACCGAGTGGTGCTAGTTGGAAAGGAAAATTGCTATGTCTGGACACAGATACCGGGAACTACATGAAGTATCCTAAGAATACTAACGCATAAAAAATGTTAGCATATACAAGGTGCGTTTCTTTTGATCAGTAACAGAGCTCTTTAAAATCACCCATGACATGAAGCACACTCGTCCTTGTAGATTCGCATTACTCTCAGAGGCGGACATTATTTTCACGCAATATCAGAAACAATGTTTTTATTAATTCACAAAGTTTTAATAAATGACTTTTAAAACTAATTACGTTGCATATTGCAATTCACTAATTGTAGCAGGCAAGTTCGCAAGTCGTACCCGCTGTGACCGAATTATGAGGATGACGCCAGTTTTGAGACGTGTGTTCCCAAAGTTTTCGACTAAAGGGATTGGTGTTAAAGTCATTTTGGGCGTGAATGCAATAAGAGATCTTTTTGTGTGTAAGTGGAACAGTGCATTTTTACAGCACGTTTAATCGCGCTCAATTGAAAACTGGTGTTATTTTTGGAATTCGTTGCACGAGAATGTTCCTTAGTGTGAGAATATTGGCTTGAATTCATATATTGCAATATGTGCACTAATGCGATTAGTTTAAGACCTGATTAGTTTAATTTCGTTAATTGTACAATTGCGCATTTTTTTAAATTTCCAGCGTAAGTAATGTCCAGCTCAATGAGTATGTTCGTGTTATATGCCACAGGCGATATTTTTAGATTATGTAAGGTTTTAAAAAAAACCTACGTACAAATGAAAAAGCGACGAGTGTGCGTGTCCTGTTTCTACGTCTATCTTTGTTTCAGTAGCGCTGCCTCCATAAAATGAACCGTCAGCCTTTTGTTGTGTTCCAATGAACAGTTTTTTTTCTGTTTTTGTGACGTGGACAACCGGCTGTGATAAGGCAGAAGGCAAGGAAGGAATGTACCTTAGTAAAGTGAAAGATTGAACAAGCTGTTCTTGCATCATGCGGTCATAGCAGCGTGAACTAAAACATATAAGCAATAGAGAGAGTTCGCGCTGCAATGACCTCACGAATGAATGCCGCTTGGTGGCGCTGGTCGAGGCAGGGGAAGAGAGCTCTTGATGGGGGAGGGAAGCCTGCGTCCTCGCACTATCTCGCATCATTTCATTTGAGTATATGTCTGCGAACACTTGAAAATTATTGCGGTAGAACACTTACTGCATATTTCTGTAGGACTTACGGTGTATAATCAAAATATACGGCAGGGCCTTGTAGGAGCCTTTTAAGTATGCAATTGAAAAGCAGAAGTGCTCTCATTAAGCAAGCTGAAGTGATTTGAATAAGATTTGCCGTATTGGAGAAACCTAAGGTTTTAGGAGGCAGAATTGAATTTAGGGTGCAGAATTAAATGGCCTAATTTTTTATACAGAAGCTGGCGAAAATCGTTAACGTTTAGAAAATGCGCCATATTTACGCATGTTTACAGAGACCACAAACATGTGAACTGCATCGGTTACGCACCTGTTAAGTTCCTCTCCTGAATGCTGAAGGCCGCATCAACACTATAGTGCCACCATATCTCTCTATGATTTGTTATAGGGCCTCTATGGTCTGTAACCCACAATGGCCACTGCGCTTCTTTCCCCACACCTTTGGGACGTCACGCATCGCCTCCGAGATCGAGCGGCGACCGCTCTCTGAGGCCATACGTCACGTTATGAAACTTATATACGTTTTCATCGTGTATGTTCATCTCGCATTGTCTATTTGCAGATCAATGCTATTGCCAACCATTTCAAGAGAGGAAAGCTCGACTCCCTCGAAATCATGCGGTGAGTCGTCGGCTTACTTCAGTCGAAAGAGGCGGCACATACCGTCACGTGCACGTTCCTTTAGCGCTGGATGTGTGGCCTCCGAGATTGCACCGGCGCGCCTTTGCCCCGTTACAATATCGGAGGCCACGCGGAATGTCGCGTATAGGCGGTTTCTCCCGCACCTCGGGATCAGTGAGCCTGCAGCCCCAAGATACGCCTGTTTCGTCAGTCTGCTTTGACGCGAAAATAAGCCTCTCTTCAAGTTAATTCTGCACTGTGAGAAGTCTCGATTTACGTTCCCTAATAAAAGTTGAAACATCACGCTTCTAGGAGAGATATGTATAACTTTGCGTAACTCAAAAATTAACTTCTAAAAATATGGCGACCTGCAGAAAAGAAAAAAAAAGAGATTGATATCGACGCCCGTCTGTTCTGATGCGGTACTGCTGCTTATACTTTTATTTCTTTTGCTCGCCAAATAAAGCTTCAACTAGGGCTAGTTGCACTGGTATCACGTTGTTCTGTTTACAGCGCTGCACTACGGTGTAGTAGAAGGTTTCTAGAACGCTGTAGCTGTACTATGATGCAAAGGACGCAAAAGAGACTGACGCGCATGTGCACTTGGGTGTCAGCGCCTTTTTTTATTTTTTTTTATTTTTGCCCTTTGTATCACAGTATAGCGCAGTAAACAGAACGTTGCCCGCTAAACTTAGCATATCGTGTCACTGAGGCAATGTCAGAGACTCCCCTTTATGCCACTGCTTCGTCCCCGCTCGTATTTAGAGCAGGGGTGTCATTTCGCTGAGAGTTTGCTTTATCACCATGCGCACGTTAGGAACACAGTGTATCCATAACGGCGGTATTGCGTAACGAGCGAATGAGAGGACAGAGAAGAGTAAAGAGCGCTAGAGCTGGAGTCCGATGTACGAGAAATGGGACGTATTAGGGTATAGAATTAAAACTTCTTTCTGGGCGAGTTGGTGCATACTTGGCATAAAAACTGTTTACAGCGCAAACACATGCAACCACAAAGTATAAGGGACAGGACACAAGCGCTGTGTCCTGTCCCTTATACTTTGTGGTTGCATGTGTTTGCGCTGTAAACAGTTTTTATGTCTAGGGTATAGAAGCTTGGGTTAGCTTGTTGTAGTTCATAACGGCAGTATTGCATACCGCGAGGATGCAGGAAAAAAGACAGAGAATAGTAGAGAGCGCTATTTAGCGCTCTAGCACTTTAGCGCTCTCAACAGGAGGTTTGGGTTGTGACCTTTCGCGTTGTCTTCAGGTTGTCGATCGTACGCGCAAGCAAGGTGAAGAAACCGAGCGAGCCACCGTCGCGGCGTAAGTGCGGGTCCCCGTCCCGGTCATCGACGCCGCTGCCACGTGACTGCCACGTGACCGTGCCAGCGCCGGTGGAACATCCCAAGACGAGCACGGCCACGGGGGCCGCCCTCAAGAAGCACATCATGCGACAGCGCGAAAAGAGCAAGCAGGAACGGGAGGCCGACGCTGCCAGGGAGCGAGTACGAGGCGAGCGGGAATCGAAGCGTCGCCAGGACGCCATGACGCTCGAGGAGGTCCGCGACCAGCTGCAGCAGTCGAAGAAGCAGGTGGCCACGCTCAAGGAGGAGAAGCACAAGCTTTGCGCCCAGCTCGACGATGTGCTGCGCGGGCCCTTGTGAAGGAGGCCGACGCGGGGGCAGCGCTCGGCCTCTACCATCAGCAGCAGCCCCAGAACGCCGCAGTGCAGCGGCGCGGCACCTTTGCGTCCATGGGAAATGAACCGGGCGCCCTCTATGTATAAGTGGGCGCTATTGAAGCATATAGTTGGCGCTCTTAGTAAATAACGCTATTCAACGCTATTTACTCTTCTCTGTCTTTATTCCTGCACTCGCACGCTACGCAATACTGCCGTTATGAGCTATACGACCAACACGCCCAAGCTCCTACCTATGATACGCTACATTTCTAGTGCATCGGGCTCCAGTACAGCACCTCTTTTCTCTATCCCGTTTCTCTGTCCCAGAAAGCGCAATACCGCCGTTAAATGTGAAATACGGACAACTCGGCCCAAGCTTCTACCCTAATACGCAGTATATCTACCTTGAACGAGCAATCGTGAAGACAACTAGGAAATAAATTTGGAAAGATTGGACGCGCTTTGTAGACAATCACGAGGAAGAGGACAGGACAGGCGCAATTCCGTCTTCCTCGTGACTGTCTATCAAAGCCCATCCAATCTTTCCAAATACAATGAACCAACTTGCCCGACAACGCATTCTGCTAGGAAATAAATGCAGATTTGAAAGATTCCCGCGTTCCAAGAAGTTCGCAGAGCTATGTACATCGTCGAAGAAAACTTCGAATTCGGGGGCCAAACCCTCGGAGCGGGAATTTGAACGCGTGCGCCGCTAAGCCTAACCGTGTCGACCACCCAGCAAGCGCCGGAGTCAGAAGGACGAGGAGACGCGCCCATTCCCGGTCCAGCTGTGCCTGACGGTGTGCCTAACGGTGTGCCTAGCGGCCACCCTGATCGGCGCACTGACCATCTACTTGCTCATCGGTTCATGTGAGTATGTATAACCGTCTCCCTGTGCACAATAGCATAATTTACAACCGTGAAAGTGAAGAAGGGCGTACATCTGTCCATAGCTCTACACGCTTACACCGAAAAGGGGTTTGCATAATTACGCAATGTAACAACAGACGCTGCCCCAAATATCCTCGCGGCAGCAACTATACGCCGTCAAGCCTTCGAGCATTCGGCTGTTAGCTTGTATTGACAATCATCGTCGATAGTTTCTGCACAATTAGCTTTCATTGGCCGCTTCTCACGCCAGGGATTTTCAATGATGTCTCTGCAGCATTGCCCAGAGCTACTTCCAGGTGGACAGCAGATACCCCGTCCACAGAAAATGGTAAGTTTCCCGTTTCCATCTCCCTTTCAACAGTTTTTATTCGTCGGGCCAAATAACAGTCTACGGCGCAGACTTGCTTTGCCTACAGAAATTTTCTTAATTGGTCGATTATGAATTTCCATATGTCTCGTGCAAATAATGTCCTCCTGATTCGTGCAACGCAGCTCTCTGTCGAAAGTCTGTACAGTTTGAAGAAAACAGCATTATGGTGCAATTTCTCTTCGCGTACTGTAAAAAAGAAATCGTTGTCTTTTGTGTCGCTGCATGCTGTGATGTTGCGGCGGATATTGTAATATTGCAACTTTGTGTGCAATTAACAGATACATTGGGGTAAGTGCACGTTTTTCGATTACTCTAAACCTCACTCGCAGTCTACGTGCGTAACCTAAACCTATAGGCGCTGCAAGTACACGTCATTAAACCTAAAGAGATGTAGCACAAACGGTTGTGCTTTTGTTTTTCTAAATGTTCTTTCTTCTCTGTGCTTTACTGAATAACTCTCACTAGCTGACTCTCACTATCGTTTCCACAGCAACAATAAAAAAGAACGAAATAAAAACGACAAGATGCACAAATGTGTCTTTCGCCCCTAAAACGCGCGCGCGCACGCACGCACGCACGCACGCACGCGCACACACACACGCACGCACACACACACACACACACACACACACAAAAAAAAAAAAGTTCTTGCAGTTACTGAGGTGCTTAGCTCTCTTCTTTCAAGATCGCCTTTTTTGGTCATGCGGGTGGTGCGGGTCATCCAATATTACACCTGAAACAGTCAATTTCCTGGTTGGTGAATAAAAACATTCGAATTAATATTTTTTCTTTCTCTTTTTTTTCGCCCCTAGTCACGTCCACATCGCATAACCTATAGCTAGTAGTGGAAACCAGTTTCGAAGGCTGTACCTTTCTGCACAGCAAGCGACCGAAGCGACCACTTGATGGCACATTGGACATAAGATTAAGTTACTTCTTTCTTGACAGGCAAGTATTAGTGCCAAGTGTTGCACTGAACGATCCGGACCACACATATTGGTCTTCCTGCGAAATTTGAAGAACAACAGTGCAGTCGAAAAATATTTTCTTACAGTATGAAGATGAAAACGGATGTCTCTGTGTTAGCAGCTTGGTCGAAATACAGCGTTTCGTCGAAAGAGGCGTAACGCGAACTTTCGCGTAACGCTATTCAATGCCCATCAGCATATCGCTAGCACGATAGGCTCACGTGGTTTCACTGCACAATCTGCCCTTATCCGCGGGCCTCTATCCTTCCCACGCGTATAAAGGACTAATTTGTGGATTATTTTTCGTTTTCGTACGTTGCAGCGGAAGATTGAAACGGTTTACTGCATGCCGTCACATCATCCACATCGTTTCATTAGTTTAAACGCGGCTTGTTCGCGTTCACGTAATTATTAGGAAAATAACTCCCAGGTCAACAAGATATAGTAAACAATGCATATTGACTAATTGGTTGACGGTCGGAATGACATAATAGCAGCGTCCTATTCTACTTGTTACCAGTTTCTAGTGCTCGTTTGCATCACTAGCATTATTTAGTTCACGCTATACATTTGTTAAACTCTATTACTCATCGTGACCGGAACCAATATCACATTACAAATATTTCAGAGAAAAAAGTTAGTGAGAAACTATAGGCCACAAAAGTGGGAGAGCTTTTTATATTATTATTATTATTATTATTATTATTATTATTATTATTATTATTATTATTATTAAAGCCTGCACGCCTCGTTGTCTCAAAAGGCTCACGGTTTGACTTCTGTTACGCTTACAGGTCTTTTACGGATTCGGTAAGCAGGCGCCTCGGATTGTACAATGGCAAATGCATTCATTCATTTGCAACATGAACCTAGATCTTGTATATAGACGATGCACGAGCTAACTTTAACCAAGGTTTAAAAATATGCTGAAGCACTCTTAAAGGTCGGATGCGTGTTGTTGGCTACGTTAGTAGGTGACGTCACTTAGCACGCCGTGTCATTCTACTAATTCTTTAAAACTTAACACACTAAAGATGACAAGAACGAGAAGAAAGGAGTTAAACGAGGGGCCCGATTTTTATTAATCATATCATGAGAAGCCAACAAGGACGCCAAGGACAACGTAGGGGGAATCATTTGTACTCACTGATTGAATTAAAGAAATAAATTAATGGCAATGAAAGTGCATTAATCATTTCTTTAATTCAATTAGTAAGTACAAGTAATTCTCCCTATGTTGTCCTTGGCGCCTTTGTTGGCTTCTCATGATAACAATAAGGCCACATTTGACAAAGGAAGTTCCACCTATGGAAACGTCGGCCAGCTGGTCCGAGGCCATTTACTCCCGTTTATCGAGGATCCTTTTTTAACGCGATAGCGTTAAGGAGCTCGTGTCGCAGAAAAGCCGGTGTCGTCGGCGTCGGTGTCGGCGTTTGCGGCGTTGACCGTGAGCGATAAATCACGGCAGGCGCTTCATAAATAAAAAGCAACTTCCAAGATTGGTCCGGTGGGAATCGAACCAGGGTCTCCGGAGTGTGAGACGGAGACGCTACCACTCAGCCACGAGTTCGATGCTTCCAAGCGGTGCAAACGCGCCTCTAGTGAATGCGGTGTTGCCTTCGAAACGAGCCGTGGAAAGTTATACTGCGGTGTATATCGGTAATTATGAACATGTAACGTACAGAAGTCACAATTACACGAGTTGCGAAGTGCGTTTCCGCTGCATTTCTTCTGCGCTTTCCGCACACGCAGAGCCATCTTGCGGCAAATACAGAAGACCCCCTCCTCTCAATGTACGGCGCTGCCCCGACAGGAGGCGCGCCGCGCGCGCATTGGGACCGCTGCCAGGCGCGTCGCGGGACTCCCTCTCCCCTGACGACGCTTCGCCGTGCTCCCGGTTTAGATTACTATCTATCTCTCTGCCCGTGCCGATCACAACGTTTGGCTGGCGTAGATCGTTTCCCCTCCGAGACACCGAGTTCTTTGGTTCGTTCCGTTCGCTCAGGCGCTCGTTTCGTTGCCGCGCCGAACGCTGCGTTGCTCGACGCTCACCGCGTGATGGGTGGGCGCTAAGTCCGATGCGGGGCGCATCGTAAGTGATCGCTGTGCCGTAGCGCATTGTCTTATACCCCTTGGCGGGTCGACGGGAACGCTGTCGCGTCCCACTCTTGAAGGCGAAGCTTAAGCGTCTTCCCATTTTTTTTTTGCTTCTTTCTTTAACATGCGCCAGCACGTTTACACCAGTCGGCCCTCTGTCTCGACTTTGTATTCATAGGAACAAGCGTTATAGTAATTTTTTAGGGCACCCCGAAACTTGCCCCGTCTTCCTCGTTGTGTTAAGGCGGCTGGGAAGCCCGAAATGACAAGCCGAAGATGTCCCGTTTTAGTGCTCCTATAAATTTTCTCTATAGGCGCCATTTGTTATTTCTCGGTCCCTCGCATTTCTACAGGCACTGTAGCTGTATGTCGCATTCACTTTCTTTGCTGTAGCCACTGCCGGCGTCAATGGACGACTTCGGAGAAGAGGACGCGCACCGTTTGGAGGACGTGCTGCACGACCGCACACGCGACGAACCCAGCAACGAGACGCCGCCGGCTGAATCAGCGGGAGACGATGACGACGACTTCGTCATCGATGCACGCGAGGCAGGGCCGACTTTTAGGCCCCGATTGCGTGGAGCGTGATGTCGCTGTAACGGTCTCCTCATTGCACCGTTACATAACATGTTTTCTAGTTCTCACCGCACGTAGAAACGTATCGATACGCACATTATTCTACGCGCCTGATTACATCAAATAATTGAACACGTAGTGTAAAGAAAATATTTACTAGTGAATAGTGCAGCCATTCAAGGCTGCCTCAAAGGGGGGCAGCCTTGAATAAACACGATGAAAGACGAATATGTGCGCCTTATATACCAATTGTTTGATGGAAAATATCCACGTGTGATACGTGTACAAATCACAAAAGCATTATAAACGAACGAAACGTGACTGCAGCTGAACCTCGCAATAGCGAAGTCGGCGGGGAGAGCGAAAGATATTCGCTATCGCGAGAATTTTGTTGTTGCGAAATGAGACAGCACAGACGGGCAATGCGTCGCGGAACGAAACTTGACCGTCGAAATTACGTTAGCTCATACTTTGGCAAGCTTTGCTGGACGATATGGAAACCGCACTGCCGGCAGTGCAAAGTGCGCCGCATGCGTCCATCAGCAGTGGTAGCACTGCCGTGGAGCAGTACTCTCGGTCAACTGCTTTCGGAGATAAGATCGCTTCTGCGATGCTTTGAGTCAACTCGGCGCCGGACGCAGAGCAACAGCGCTTCACGCAAAGCATGGATGGATGGATGTTATGATCGAGCGTTCATTTTTGGAACGGGCAGTGGATTGCGCCACCAAGCTCTTGCTATTATACTGCTTAATGTCCTACCTAGGTTAAACAATAAAGATGAAAAAAACAAAAAAAGAACTATAAACTCCCACGACCAAATTTTCTGACCCCCTAATGCGAACTGTGCTTTTGTACGTCTCCGATTTTTTTATCGTTTCCCTACTTTTCTTCCACCAATCCTCCAATCGCCTCTTGCTAATCCCTGTTGGGACATGTTTACTTTTCCACTGCTCTCGCTGAACCCAATGGCTTCAAGGAGGCCAGTGGTGCCTAAATCGACTGCTGGGTAGACGTCTTCACATTCTAATAAAACATGCTACATCGTTTCCTTAGCTTTATCGCAGCAAGCCCATATGCTTCTTCTTCCTTCTTATATCTCGCTTTATAGGTGCGTGTTCTAAGGCATCCTGATCTCGCTTCGAAAAGTAATGAGCTTCCCTTTGAGTTATCATAAGCTGTTTCTTTCCTGATTTCGTTTTTTCCTCTTAGGTAGTTACTCATGGCAGGTTTCTTTTCCAGCAGCAGCATTTCTCCAGCGCCCGCTGTCACCCGTAGACACCGACGCGTCCGGTGCCGAGCGCGAAGGCGGTCGTATCTCGTACAAACGAAGGCAATCGATCGAGATTACGGCTCCTTCGCGCAAATCTATACGTCCGGCGCCGAATCCGCATGCGATGCCTGTCGGGTGGCACCGAAACCGGCGTTCTTGAAGCGAGGGTTCCGTATTCCCGGCCCGATGCGTAGCACTCCATGCTGCGACTGCCATCGCAAGCGCCGTAAACAATTCCATGTCGGTGGGACGTGGATTTGCTTGTTTTTGCTGCATTCTGCTCACCGAGGCGCACATCAAGCACCGCACGTGGTGCACGAAACGTTGTCATAGAATAAAGAACCACGTTGTCACGTGCCGGTAACAACATGCGTGCCGCTTCGAACGGGCGATCGTAAAACAAGATGGCGACCATGACGTGTTTCCGGCGCACGCGATCGCTCCCGGCGCTTGGCTGTTCTTGTAAATAAAAATGACGGCGCTCACGCAACTGTATGGCATTCTATTCTATGGTACCCTAGCCATATACAGCTCCACTGTAAAACATACAAAAACTGAAAGTGCAGCTTTGGATACTATGTGGGGCTGCTGAAAATGTCATCAGGCAATGGCTGCGATTTCATTGTGACTAGCATTCTTTGGGAACTTGACACACTTTTTGATATGACATCTTTTTCTAACCTCTTTCACACCAACTCGGTAACACTGGGTATGTGCCTGAATAGACAACCTGAGCCATTGGGTAGGTGCAGCTGGGCATGCGACACTAGGTATGTGAAGATTTTTAGCCAATCCTCCAGAATGGATATGTGCCACTAGGTATGTTCCCAGATAGACAAGCACAACAAGTGGCAACAAGTGAAGTCGGCAAGAGGAAATTGAAGAAGCTGGCTACAGAGAAGCAAAAATGTTGGTATCAAAGCCAAGTCAGGTGAAGGATGTGAAGCGAACAGAATGGGACCAGAGCATGCAATGAGTGAGGAGAGTTGAGCTACAAGGAAGTCACGATATTGCTGTAAAGCGGGAATTTGGCAGCGCCGTGTGTCGCTACCGTACTTCAATGCTGATCGCATTAACATTCACATTCACTGCGAGATTGGTTCTGCCAAAATGTTTTATTTACAGCATTTCTCCTTCTGAAGACAGATATTCATACGGTGATAAGAACTCAGTAGCAGTCTCTGTCGCAATGTTCAGATGCGGCGGCAGCCAAGATATCTTCTAGAATAGAGTCACAGCTTTGAAAGTCCAGTGAGACATGTTCAGCATCAGACTTTCCGAAAGTTCCCAGTGGTGAAAGTTTTGCAAGGAGGTCCGTTGTGTGTACCAGCTCCAGCTGTAAAGAGTTCGTGGCAAGTGATGTGGCCGGCGTGTGGATATTCTCGGGGAGCTTCAACTTTCGTTGGAGGCACTCTGACACACCCAGGTCCAGTACTTCCTCCATGGCTGCCGAACGATCCGCATTGGAAAGTGCGTCACCGCTGACCATAGATGACTCGGCTCCAGTGCGGTTGACTGGTTTGTCTGGAAATTCAGTAAGGCACACAGTAATTTTAAAATGAATTCACATCGCCATTAATTTCTCAGTGATCAGATATAATGCCCCAAGGCAACACCCTAAGCCAAGACGAAGGTTGCACTGATAGACTTCACACTAAGTTTATTTCACTGTTGTCGCGACAAGGACAAGCATTAAGTCTGCAACCTTGTGCACGGTAGTGGTATGCAGTGGGCAGCTTTGGAGCCAAAGTAACTTAATGTAATGAGTGAATAGCCAGCCACAGCGACAATGCAGGCAAAATGCAAAAATGTCGATGCAGTGATAGTTCAGTGTGCACTAAAGAAACCCAAATGAGTGAAATTAACCCAAAACCCTTCACTACAGATTCTTTCATAGCCCAGGTGTTGGTTTGGGGCATGCTAAAGCGTGATCACTTATTAACCTTCTCCATTCCCCCTCAGTGCAAAAAGTAACATTAACTGGTGCAAAGCCCACGCCCCAAATTTAGAGCCCGAAAATTTGTAGAAAAAGTTTCTTTAAGCATTTATCTGCACCCTGGTTAATTTCAACAAGCCACTACTAGATGGCCCTAGCTACATCCCCGCTGACAATAGTATCGTCATTGCCACCATATTGAACAAGATTGTGATCACACGGCCCAGATCCAGCGTGCTGCAATCATATCGACTGCTAAAGTACATTGTTTAGCTGCATCATTCTTTCAGGCACATCTAAAAGGGCATCGCTGTAAGAAGTGTGTGTGTGTGTGAAATTTGAACGCATGACGTGCAGTTTCGTTCGAGGAGAATCTCAAACAGTACTGGACAGCTTGGAGGACAACCGACCTTAAAGAGGTACATATATTTGACTATTTTTTTTTTCTTTGAGTTATGGTCCAGTACATCTAAACACCAGTGAAGATACTTTAAAGCCTCACACAGCGCCCTGAATAATACAAAAGCGTTTCTACAGCCAGTTTCTGTTTCGTTTCTACATACTTTGTTGTGACATGACGCTATGTGCAGTCATATCCCCGGCTGCGGGGGCTGACTATGGTTCTACCACCTTACCAATGCAGGCTTTCGTTAGTGCAGCGCTGAAGAAGCAAGGCTCTAGACTGAGGGTCTCTCCAGCTGAATCATGCTTCATGCTAAATAAAATGTTTATCTATCTATCCCACATTACAGAGACAAATGTTAGTTACCTTCATCGTTCGAGGCATCCACTCCATCCTGTTCACTTCCCATCTCGAGAGTTTCGCCAGAAAATGAACACTGGCCATGAAGCAGTGCCAACAGCTGATGCATAAAAGCCTGCGCATCTCTGCGGACTTGCTGGTCCGCATCGGAAGCGATCGCTTTCTTCATGGATGCACCAAAGCCTGCAGTGTCAGCTTCCTTGAGCAGTTCCTTCACAGTGGACTCAGAGACCACACTCGACGTGTTGAGAGTCTGTCCCAGTAAAGTCTTCCAGATTGAGAGGCCACCTAGCTGGACTTCACAGTCCAAGTCCAAGCTGAGCATGCTGGAAGCACAGCGCTGCAAAGCACTTCGGTGTCTGGAGCATACTCCGAGGTAGTCTCGATCGAGCCAGCTGCGAAGAGTGGACGCTGCCGACCTCCGGGCAAACACGTCTGCGTCGTCCAGGGCCATTGATGAAACATCTTTTACGACATCTGCCTGCACGAATAAGGCAGTCACTTCGATTATATTCACTCCAATGTACAACACCTTACTGAATTCTGTGTGCAGTGGTTTCAGTGCACTCGCAAAATGCATGCTGCAGAAAAGTTTCGGCATCCAACCAGTTTTCACACAGCTTATCCTTAACACTTTAAGTGCCGTGCCCAAGTGTACTTGTCTGGCCGCCAATGCACACATCTGGACATGCCCAAGATAATTCGCAAATGTGAAATATCTGTAGACTGGTTGCGCCATCTACACAGAAGTTTGTTAAATTAAAATCACACAGCAAGTTTTGTTTTTCTGTGATAGATGGCACCACAAAGCTTATCTGTCACTGTTGCTCGTGTCTCCTGTATTCCAACATGGGAGACAGGTGCAAGAAGCCAATGCGAAATGATGCAGAACTATTATTTTTATGATAATTATAATTCGAAGAACTTCGACGTTGATTATAATGACAGCAACAAAGATGCCATGTTGTCTGTGAAACACCAATTATCCTAATTAAACTCATGGTCAGCCTAAGTCTTAAACTTTGTTCGAATTCCCCGAATAAAAAAATTCATCAGCCCTTCCACTCTGTGAAGACGACCAGCAAAGCTGTTATGTGTTGTTCTAAAACGACGAAATTAGATTAGATATATATATATTCTATATGTGCAATTACAGCCCGCGTCTCGCCAGTGCTGCTTTGCCGCCACTAGTGCTCAATTCCCGGTTCTGTTTGCAAGCCCACTCGTCACAGGCACACTGTGGATCGTCGCCGGCTAGGGGATTGCTACGACAGGCCTTAGCGGCATCCCGCCGCCGGCGCTGACATTCCCGGTTCTGCTCACGCCGCCGTTCTAGACAGGCACACTGTGAGTTTTCATTGGTCAGCACACACAGCGAGCAAGGCGGTGTTAGCAACTTCCCTCTGTCGACGCGCCCTTTCTCGCTGTCACTCCCATCACCATTCCAGAAGGACACATTGCTCCTCTTCATTACACACGATACGCGTCCACCCCATAGAACCGCTCAAGAACAGCTGCCGATAAGGTCGCTAGGCGACATTGACGTCACTCTATAGACAAACACACATTCGACGATACATACGTGTACGTTTATTGCACAACCTTTAAACAAACGCAGTTGCTATAGCGACACACCCCCTAGCAGCGGCGAACGAGCGCTGTGCTTAGAACAATGGGTCATCAATCACTTAACCCTTGTGACGAGTGCACGAGGATGAACAATGGGCCACCCATCATAGGCTTTGTCACTTGCGCTAATGAACCTATAAGACTAGACTCTTTTACACTAACTCTGGAGACGAAAATTTTTCTTTGTCAACATGACGGTGTACACCCACGGACGCAGAAAATTTGCTGGGGTAGCCATATACAGCTTTGCTGCAAGGCTTTATAATGTGTTCAGCAACATATCACCAATAAATAGCATTTGAACTTAAAGCCTGCTAGTGTGTCATTTAGGCAGAAATTAAATTTGTTGGCCTTTGGAAATTCCTCCGACACCCTGTGGGCAGGAACGCCCGACAACCCCCTTTTCAATTTCTAGCTAATCCAGCTTTAGGGTCAGCACTCTGACAAGTAACTGAAGAATGCTTTCGAATGCGATCAGAGTGGTAAGGAGTTGTAAGGGTTCTATGCCCAACATATTAAAACGCTGGGTATGCAGTCAACTTTCAATATTCAAGCATGCACATTCAGTCTTTCTGTGCAATATGGTTCTTATGCAGTGGGACAAGCTGAAGTGCAAAGAATGCTCCATGCAGTTAAATATCATAAACAGTTTGCCTTGTCTATAGTGATGACATTTGAGATTCAATGTAAAACTTGACACATCATGCACACTGATGGCCTCACACCCACGTTGCAGCGGCAGGCTTTTATCATCTAGCTAAATGGCAGGCACCTATTTGTTATCACGTACTGCTTCCATGCATAACAAAATTATTTTGAACATAGCAGTTGCGCAAGTACTATTGCCTGAATTTCTAAAGAACTTCTGTGCACTGCTGCTCATTGTAATTTAATTTAAAATGCTAAAGAAGTGAAATGTATCGACAAGGATTGTATCAACATAAGGAATGCTCACTGCCAAAGCATGAAAATCTCAATCTAATGAATTATCTTATATAATGAAGTTTGCAGACTACAACTACTAATTAGTAAACTATGCAGTCAGTGTCTCAGGGCTGTTCAGTAGAAATGCCAAGCAAGGTTAAAACCAATTTCAATTGAAAGCATATGACAGGTACAAATATAGTAGGTACATTGTGCTCCTCAGTTTTTGTTTTGTGGTGTTGCCCATGCATTTATCTGATGTATGGGCAATGCACCTTGCCAAGATAACGTCTTTCACTCTCACCTCTGTGAGCGACAAACGGCTGCAAAAGTGAGTCCACAACCATTCTTGGGAGAACAGCTTTCCAATCGCAGCCACTGCAGACGCCCGTACTCCGCCGTCGCCGTTTCGTAAGTTGTCCCACACAAACCTGGCCAATCCATAATGCTGGAGCCAATTCACAAGACAGGACAATCCGGAAGTGCCCTCTCCCAGATTCAACCTTTCTGTTGACAATCAGAAGTGCATATGAAAAGAGAATAACAGACGCTTAAGTTTCTCAGGTTGCAGTTATGAGCGCACAAACTATAGTGGCATGCCGTTAATATCAAATACTGTGGTTTTACATGCCATAACCACAATCTAATTACAAGGCACATCGTAGTGGAGGATGCCCAACTAACTTTGACCACTTGGGTTTCTTTAACGTGCACGCAATGCATGGTGCACAGGTGTTTTTTTGCATATTGTGTTTTCTCACATCTCAATTGAAGAACTTGCATGCTGGTAAAAATTTCCCGAAAGGAAAACACTATGGAAAACCAACTAGCCCAAACTAACACTATGGAAAACACACTAGCACAAACCATCACCGTTCTTAATTACTAATCTAATTCTTCGAGCACCTGTTAAGTGCTCGTCCTCGTCTTTTCTCTGTCTCTCTGTCCTGCTTCACACTGCACACACACTACCCACATCATGTGCGCAGAATGAATCATAAACAGTAGACTGTACTGGCAATACTAATCTGTTTATATTACTTTCAGGTATTGTAAAAACTGGCTGTTTTGTCTATATGCAAGAGCAAGAAATGATCCACGCCTTGAACTATCTCTATGGGATTCTACAACTTCACTAGGTTTTGAGTGTTAGTGCCAGAATAGCGACTCATTTACAATTACAGCTTACATGGAAGCTTTTAGTTGCAGTGTACTAGTAAAACTAAAAAAAAGGGAGCATCTTTAAGACACGTCCGCACAGACAGCACTTCGTGATGACCAAAGCAAAACTTTTTGATTAAAGCACAGTTTGACAATGGCAAAGTCTGGCTACAAACTTCTCTTCAGACTGCGCAATTTAGATAGATACAGCGTATATGCCAGATCGCGCATAGCTACAAACGCTGAGTACATGACTCGTCCTGATGCTATCATGATTTGTCATGACGCCGAGGCCCTGACAAATCTAGTGCAGGAAGCCAATCGTGACCCGCCACTAAATCTCGCAAAATCCTCTTATAACTACCACTTACGGTACCTTCTATACTTAATGAGAATGAAGAGAAACAATAAGTCAGTTTAGACATATAAAGTCTCAAAATAAAGTTTCAAAAGTCTATCTTCATTCACTTTGCAGTAAGAGGCCTCATTACTAGAAGATAAAGTAAAGGCCAAATTTTCTCCTTCTTTTCTTTTTACACTGAAACCTTGGCATTGATATGTCAGTGTGACGTCAGTGATGTCAATGAATTTTGTCATATTTGGGCCATTGTGCTCCAGTAAAAGGTCTTGAAACTTGCAATGTTCAGCCTCTGGCTCCTTTAGAACATGATGTAGTCCATATTTACTGATACAGCAGGCTTCTGTTATATTAAATCCAGTTAATTCGATTTTTTGGTCCATTCGATCCCAGCCGAAGGTTCCGGTCAACACCCATGCATTTCTAGGGGCCTGAGCTCTCGTTATTTCGATCCTAAAATTGGCCTATGCCACATAATTCGAACTTGACCGGTCATCATGCACACGCCTGACCCCTAGGTTAGCCTCAAATGCTTTAGTGGCAGCATCTGTCTCAGTGGAGCATAGGGGACAGTGAATGCCCTGAAGTGCTCATCATCTCCCATTGAAAATGTCTATTTTCAGCCTGCCCTAAGAAGATTTTATACCAATAACCTTAGCTCACAATGTTTGATTACGGTATTTACTTGATTATACGCGCAAACTTGTTTGTTTTTTTTCAAAGAAAATTGGGCCGTAAATTGCCTGTGCCGTGCAACCGGACATAATATTAAAACCACCTTCACAGCATTCATATGCTTTATCGCATAACACAAATGTATTGTGGCAAGGCTAACTTTAAGAAGGGTGCGGCAAAGCTGACTTTAGAAAACCGCCTGCCATTGTGCAACACATACCAGACCATTGCTTTTTGCTAAATAATCTGGTGTGCATTAGATTTTTACTTTGTGAGGGAACTTTAATCTCCTTTCTACGTTTGTTTTCTGCTTTGCACCCATAGAAAGTGAGCGCACATTTGGTTTGGGTGCCTGTTAAAATAGGAAAAATACACGAATCAGCGGAGTGGTTATGAGTTTTTTTCTGCTTCCTGTTTAATTCAACCCGCCAGATAAATCGATCAATTTCATCAGCTACATCAGGGTTGAATTAATGGAAGTCGACTGTATAAATAATTTCGCTTGGCCCGGGCATCTGTCAAAATCCATGACGTTACATACAGTTAGTGTGGGAACCTCACAAAGGCATCGCTACACTTTTTTCGCTTTTTTTTTTTCTTTTCTGGCTTACCAAACCTCTTGTAATGGTAAGAGTGGCTTTTTTTGGCATTGTAGAATGGTAGTGACCCTGCTCAAGTTAATTTTTCTCATCAGTTTCTCTTTACTGCTGCGCGGTTGAAACAAATGAGGTAGCATACCAACATCATCCGCGATGCCACTGAAGGAGTCCAGCGCAGCTTCCACAAACTGCGGTTCTGTCGATACGAGCTGACGTTGCAGGGATTCGCCAAAAGAGCAGAGGGCGGCACACGCCCTCCAGTCGAAATCCTGGCCCGCACTCGAAAACATGACGCACGCCAGCGTCAGGGATATCGCAAGGGCTTGCTTCAGTGCCTGGAAATATAGATTGTGAAGTAAATTAAGGATTACAAAACAAACAAACAAACAAACTGATTACATGTGCATAAACCAACATAAGCTTCAAGAAACATTTACAGATAGGTGCTTAATCATTGCAAAGTATACTTCAGTGACACGATTCACTTGCCAATTACCCTTTTAAATTATTATTTGGTGTTTATATCCAATCACGATAAATACAAGGCACAAGAACAAGTCATTTGGTTTGTCACTGGATTCTACAGACAGAACAGAATAATGAATGCAGCTTATAAGAAAGAGCACCACATCGTTTCCAATTGCTTCCAATGCATATTTGGTAAAGGGACACTAAAGAAACACTAAATCACTATGGCTGACAAAGTATTCTTTCAAAACACTTATGTCTCTTAACTTTATGGTAAGAAATTGTTTACTAGGAAACAAAGAGAAGGCCAAACTTCGACTTTTTAAAATTTCACACCAAAATGACAGCACGGATAGGGTTGCCTAATCCAGAACTTAGTGGGACAGTCCCTACTTTTGATTAAATGTCCTTAGTCCCGACTTGACAAAGTAGGCCAGCCAATGTTGTGACTGTTGCTTTTTCCTACATTATAACAACCAATGAACCTTATTTCCTGTCTTAATGCCTAACAGCTCATTTGAAGAAGGGCGAGGGGGTCTGGGAACCAAGAGGCCTGATTTTATTTAAGTCACACCCGTATGAAGCAAATAGATAATGAAGCCAACAAAAGCATACGGGAGATCATTGGAATGCAGAAGTGATAAGATAAAGGCTCAAGGGAAATGGAAGTGGGTAAAAAAATATGCTGAAGCTGAAGATTGGACGACTTGGTGTGGTCATGTTTGCTGGTGGAACGCACACTGAATGACATGACACTAAAGAACACGCACACAAACACACAACTTGCCGCCAGTGGGAGCTGCCGAACCAACAACCTTTGCATTACGCACATCCTTGTCTTTTGTCTCCAATGCCATGTCTTCAATGCCAATGTCATAAGCATAAAGGCAGTTTTGTTTTTGTTTCGATTCTAGTTCTAGGTCCTAACCGTTTACAGTGCCTCTAACTCTACTGGTAGCCGTGTTAGCAACATGGCAAGACGAAAAAAATTTGTGGAACTTTGTTCCAAGTACAGACTGGCATATCTCAGCACTGACTGAGACAATGATCGCCAGGGCCACCTGTTTCGTTATTTGGTCTCTTCTGGATTATCAAGCCTTTGTTTATGGAGAGGGTGGCTTTTGTGGTATTCCCGAAAGATAACTCACTAATATAGCTCAACTAATTTTTCTGTTTAGTGCGCCTTTAACTAGTTAACATTGGCATAAGCTGTTTACAGGCACAGTAATAACAGCTTAATTTGCTTCATTACAAGGGGTATTGGTATAGGTGAACTTAACTGCACCACTTTACAGAAGGAGAGATTATGATACCATGGCCTACTTACATGGGCTGACAAATTTAGATCTCGAAGGAATGGTGCCAAGTTGTCCAGATAACTTCTCAACCTTGAAGGATCTGCTTGCACAAGATCTGCCAGTAAAATGTGCGATAGAACGGCTGGCTGAGAAAATTACATGTTCACAGTTCAACACAGATGCAAACACACCAGACCAATCCTCACTGGGCAACTCCACTTGATTGAAAAACCCATGTTGGCAGGTATTTGCGCTGAGCTGTCCCACAGTGGAAAGGACAGAAATCTGTACATGTAGTTACCCTTCTAGTGACAGGGTGTTATCCCTGTCAAATGCCAATTAATACTGTCGGATTATAATAAATGTCAACACATTTACTGCAGCTTCAAAAATTTAAGAGCGAATGATGATTGATGGAGAAAAATATTTTGCATTTTTTTTAGGAATGTTTATCACAAAGGCATCAATGCACATGACTTACTCTCTACCTAAAAAAGAAATGTCAGAAATAAGAATAAAAATATTTTCTTTTTGCTTGCAGTGTATCGGAATGAGCATCCATGATTTCAGAAACCTTCCTCACACACCACATTGTAACGGAAATAATAACAAATAAAAAGAAAACACAGATTGCTCCATATGACGTCACATTACAAGCAGCACCAAAGTACTTGGAGATACTATATTTTTCCAGACTTTTTTCTAATGCACTTCATACAGAATAACCCATTTCGTAGCATAGGTCCTATTACAAATGTCTCAATTATGGTGAGTACATTTGAATCATAATCAACTATTCTGATGCTTCAACTCCAAGGCACAAAACTGATGCCTGTACTTGCGATATGGCAACTGAACAAGGCGGTCGAGCAAGAAAACAGAGAAGTATGCCACAAGTCTGCACAATTACTGAAATATTGCACACAGTACTTGTCGGTTGCCAATATACATATAATATTCTGCTACATAGAGCAACTAGATTATTGGAGTAATTAAAGGTCTGTGTTTTTGGTTAGTTTGACAAAATATTCAGATAAGTTTACCTAAGGGATCTTGTATGTTATGAAGCATTCTCAGAAGCTGTTCAAAGTGCCTAAGTTGCTAAGACGTTTGTATTACTCCAAACTGCATTTTGATTCGGTTCTATGTATCACCTAATATGCCAGGTAACAGAGATAAAATCCAATAACCGTGTTTAAAGTGTTTACACTAGCAATGGTGCATAAAATGGCTGCCAGTGCAACATGCAAGCCCGACAGTGTACATAAGCGGCACAGAACTTACTGAATGTACAACTTACTGCATAATAAACATTATTACTGTCATTATTACCAATAGCTAGAACACAGCTTCAACATACATAAGTTGTGCGATGAACAATTGTGTCTGTGTCAGTACTCAAAGTACTAGAAGAAAAGGCTGAATAAAACACTCACCAACTTTTTTGACAGCAAACGCCAAGCACTCGAGGGCAACCGAAAGCAGCCGTGTCACCTTGGCAGCCGGGGAATGCAGCAAGAACTGCACTATCTTGTCGACCACCATTTCATGAGTGACCTGCAGTAATTAAATGAAAGTGAACTGAAATTAATCCAGTTCATTCTGAAACACAAAGTTGCAAGAAAGAGGAGGCAAGAAAGCAGTGGTTACAGCTTGTGGAGTAAGGGGGGGGGTTCTATGGCCACAGCACACATTGGATATCATCACAATAGTCAAACACCAGACTGTGGTATCCAGTCTTCTGTACTTCGTGTCTGTTATATTTGCACTACAATGGCTTTACCGAGTGAAACAAAAGGACGCAAAGGCTTGTAGGAACAGCACATCCGGACAAGATGTCTAATGTGCTTGCTCTCTGGAACTTACCTGTCAGCCTCATGCATACGCCACAAACCGTGCCTCCTTATTCTCTTCGTCCTTTCGCACAAGCTAATTCTGGACGCTTCCTTAACCTGCCAGAAGGTGGTACTACCAGCTAATTACTGCACAGTAAACGCTAAGTTTTGCAAGAAAAAATATACAATTATAAGCAGTAATAGCAGTCAAAATATATTATGTGGTTATACCACGTACATATGCAGCTTTTCAGTATGCCTTACAATGGGCATTTAATTAAAAAATGTATGGGCATGGATAGTGGCTGGGCAACAGAATGCCACAAAACATATTTCAATTCACACATTATAAAGTGACAATTTACGAATCTTCATGGATGAACGTGAGGAAGAAGTGTTTCACACAGCAGGCTTGTGCGGCTGAATGTGCAGTAACATGAGAGAACAATCCGTCACAGGCATTAAGCGTTGCAACATTGTCCTGCACTGCTCAGCCAGTCTTTTCAAAAAGACAAAACATTCTTGCATTATTTGCACACTGATAACACTTTTTGTGCCTTTTTCTTGAGCTAATAATATGTAAGTGACAAAATTAGCTTTTACATAAAATTGTTTCTTTCTTGGCTTAGCTCTTTAACCACCTCTGGCATTTCGAAAACATTTGAATTAAATGTGTGTGTAATTTACAGAATGCGCTGCAATCACCTTTGGCAAACACGGCCATGCTACCCACCGCAGGGGAAGCCACAAATAACTTTTTTAAACCGAACGCTCCTCTCTTAGCTTTCCCAGTTCCTTCTTCATATGTCGTGATGCCGGCAGGGTCCTGCACATGACGTCACCAAGGTAAAAGCCGTCAAAAGGTTGTCCGATGAAGGACTTAAGTGCCAACGTGATGGGAGGCAGCTAAAGAAAGTTAAATTCTGCGTTTTACACAATGAGAGGCGACTGTGTGTTCATAAAAAGGAAGCAGGGCTTGAGTATCGTATGCCATGTTGCAAATAAAGAACAAGACATTGTGCCAAGCATGAGCAGCGGCCATGGGCACTGCTTGCTCAGTTGCTTCCAGATGACGAACGAGTCATATGTCTAGGTCTAATCTCCATTGTTGTTTTGCTACATTTCAAGTGAAGCACCCACTCAGTCAGTGTCACGCGAAGGTGGGCAATGGAGGAGCCCACCTGGTTTTCCAACGCTGCATATTGGTTTCACTACAATGCATGGTGTTGGTGACTGAGGAAATGAGAGCACGTGTGGGGAGGGCATCAGAGGCAGGTGAGAAATTGTAGCAACCACTAAGTCGTTCGTCAAATGCCTGCCACTTGGCTAATGCAGCAACGTTTAAAAAAATTGTGGCTGTATGTTCACTGTAGGCTCATTAAATTAAAGACTTTAATGCTGGGGCTTTACGTGCCGAAACCACAATCTGAGTATGAGGCACACCATAGTGGGGGACTCTGGATTCATTCTGATCACCTGGGGTTCTTTCACGTGCATCGAAACCTAAGCAACACGAGCATTTTTTGAATTCCACCCTCATAAAAATATGGCCACCACAGCCGGGATTGAACCCACGACCTAGAGCTCAGCAGTGCAACACCGGGGCCACTGAGATACTGCAGTGGATATATTGTAGACAGGTACACAGCTGGCACTATATATAACACATTTTTGAGCTCAGAGTGAGTTAGGAGCACTTTAATGTTACTAGGAAAGCCACTTAACAGATAACACTGTTCAACAAAAAAAGAAAGTCATCTTGTTTAGGCATACCGAGTGGGCAAAGTATGGCAGCGCTCTCTTCAACTCGCAAACTGCTGTCGACTGCAGCGCCCTCACTTTCGACTTGTCTCCAACCTCCGACTCCTTTGTGGCTATTGGACCCATCAGGATTTCCGCAATCTTTTGTTCAGTTTCCTTGCTGATGCATGGCTGAATACTGGCACTGAAGGGATCATGAGTATGTGTAGGAAATAACAAAATCACTGAAGTTAGGACAAAATCGCTGAAATTACTTGAAGCAGCATGCATTGCCTTCAGGACAATCATTTTGTGTTACTTTCATCGAAACACTTTTTGAACACTGCAAGAAAAGTTTACAATCTGTAAAAGAAGCTGCAACATGCAGGTCAAATATTCAGCAGAAAACTTACAATATTGTGTAACATATTGTTTGCTCTGCCTCCTGTGGCTTCTGAAAGCCTTGCTCATTTTCCAAAGCCTTAGGCAACATCAGTTATGACGTTACAAGAGGTGCAATGGCCTGTGGATGCCAGTCTATTGGACTCGTCCCTCCAGATCTCCTAGGAAGCATTACAGTCAAACCTCGATATCAGATGCCGTCAAAGCGCGCGTGCCGGGACGTGGGAGGCAGGAAACACCACTGCGCTATTTGTCACATTTGTAAACAACTTCCCGTGCATCTAGTGTTGGTGGTCAAGTAATCTCAAGCTTCCGAGACACAGTGCGGAGCATTCGCTTGCGTTGTGACAGTGAGTTCATGGTCATCGAGTGAGATCTGTTAATGTACGTTTGCCTGAGCACGCGTGACACCTATAAAACTATAAGCCTTACTTCGTGTGGCTGTCTCTCTGCTATTGCCATCTGGCAAAACTATCCGCCGCAAATCTGATTTTTCATGTTTGTTTTTTCGCTCAAGACAAATATCCGTATCTTTTAACACTTTTATTCTTAATTTGTGGGCACCGACTGCAGCCACTAAGCGCCATCAGTCATGGCATTTGGCATCCAACGTTTACAGAGCCAGGCACTGTGAGCCACGTCGATGCAATGCTCTTGGGGCAACTCGCACTACACATGCTGCCACTCATAACCGCGCTGTTATGGACCCCGACCTTCTTTCAATTCGTTTATAAATGCTTACTAACAAAATACTATCCACATGTAATGCTTTGGATATCTGTGATGTACTCTTTGATGCTGAAACTTTAAACCTCGAATTAACGAAATTTGCAATTTAATGAAGTTTTTCGCTGCAAGTATAACATCGTTATAGTGAGGTTCGACTGTATTCATAACATTCTAATATCGGCAATAAACACTTTTTTTTAACTTTGTAACATTCGTGTTCATCACATTGTCACGTTGTAGTGATGGTGAAGAACACATCCTATTGTCACGTTGTAGTAATGGTGAAGAAAACAGTAGCACAACTGCGAATCATGAAACCAACTTTTTAGTGGGTGAACTTGTGCTCACAAAAGCAAGTGATACTCGAAGCACGACAGTGGCGAGCATAGTCGGCAATCGACAAAATCAGATTTGTGGGTCAAGCACATTGGTTTTGATACATGACTCGTCAAAGGTTCCACTGGTGCTCACGTGCCTTCCACGAAGTACTACACAATTCGTGTTGCAGATACATTCAGGTTACACAAGGTTCAGTGACAACAGACAATCAATAGCACCAGCGATAACATTCAAGAAACTTCTGATATAGAAAGATGTGTAGTGCGCTGAGCGATAACACTGCAACACAAATTGTCTTGCAAAAACCTTCACCGAAAATATAAACGATCTATATGTGTCAATATGGAGATTTGGGTGTTTTACAAGAATCCCAATTTAATTAATACAACTGCACTGAATGCTCAGGACTGAATGTTCAGGGATCAACACTGCCTGCACTACTAACACATGGGTCTTCACTACACACAATGGCATATGGTAGAGAAAATAACTGAAGCTCAGTTTTACAAAGTTCTTAAAATCTAAAGTCATTCAGCAACTGTACTGATGCATGCAGAATGAGCTGATCTGGTCAACTAAGTGCATGCCTTCTGTGAAAAGCTGTAGATGAAAAGAACTTGCCTTTCTTGAACAAAGCTAGCTGCAAACTTGATGCTGACAAGCTTGTCTCTACTCAGCAAATCCATTGCTTCTTTTAAGAAGCTGTCATCCCTGGTGGACAAGAAAACAGCGGCGTTAAATGTTATGACTCAAACATGTGACTGACAATTACTGCACATAAGTGCTTTATCATGAGCCTTCACAGATAACCTTCACATTACTACCACCTTAATTAGTATGGCAATTTAGGACGACTGCATGCTGTGAACATGGCTGCATTGAAAAGAGGCTACCGAGAGGCTTATTACATCAAAAAATATTTCTGATTGTGCTTTAGCTTGCTCCTTAATGTGTTAAGAAACTTTTTGGTGGAGATTGCATTCACAGGGACACCACAGAGGGTGTTTTTGTAACAAATGATGAAAACGACTATTAGAGAGCTTTCATATTTGAAATTTAACCTCTTCTGTGCCACAATATTATCCCAAATTTTGACCAAAAATTTCCAAATTATTTCTAAGGACCCTAGTTGCTAACATGTTTTACCTCCTTAGAAAGAATACATTTGCTTCTGCTTGCACTGTCCCATGGGTTGTGTGCTGCCATCTATCAAAAGCACAACTAAACACTGAGACGAAACTAGGCTTGTCCATGGCGTTGCTATAAAATGTAAACTTCCATTCGACGAGCCGAGCTTGTCCTTACTCATTTTTGCAAGAAATTCATGGACAAACTCAGCTGGTCCAAGTCACACAATGTGTTATCAAACAAAATTTCCTGGTTATGCACACATGTATTGCTTAAAGTGGCTTCGTATATCAATATCATTCTGATCTAAAGTTACGATTCGTTTCTCACTGAAACACTACATGAAAAACATTTGACACTGTGCAATAAAATTTATCAATGGCGCAACCAGAACCGAAAGGCAAGACAGTATCCTACACCGCATTTACATGCTTCGACATATAGCTGAACATGTCAAAATAAAATTATTTCACATTTAGCACTTTACTGACGAGCGTTGCCTACAGGTAACATACCAGAAAAAAAAAATTTCTTGCCGATTTTCAGTATTGAGTGCGAAGTTTCTGGCTAAATGTCTTTGGCCAATACTGAACGACAGGCAGCATGCATCATTTGTTCGGTTGGAAGCAGAAATACGGGATGAAGAAGAAGTTTGGAATGTGATTCACGTTCTTTTGAAAGCACTGTTAGAGGAGACAGACCAATGTCAGATCTCTGGCTGCAGTAGTGTCCCAAACATGATGTAAAACGAATGAAATGTACACCTATGATTCGCATGTGATGAGAGCTGACTATACAAATTTAAACATGCCTTAGGTGGCTTTGGGTGAAGCCCACTTCCAGTTTTCTGCCTGGAGTTTTCCCCCTATTGCTGAAAAAAATTTCCACAAAAATTCTTTTTTTCATTTTTGTTGACTGTAATTTAGATAGAAAAATAAACATTTTTTTTCTAGGTATTTATGTGTCTCGTCCTTAAAGGGTTAAAGTCTAACTTAAGCCACTGCAGGAACTGGATGCGCTAAACCAAAGCCTTTCGTTGAAATAAAAAGAAAAAGCTTTTTTTTTTCTTTACGAACTGCATTGCAGATGTGAGCTTGGCGAGGACATCTGCAGCTGCGCTGGCTGCTTCAGAGGTCGACATCCAGGCAACACAGCAGCGAAGAAGATGCCGGTGGACATCAAACTCGGAGCAAAGCTTTTTGCTAAGTTGCGGGTCCTTTTCAAGTAAGGAACGAACCACATGCAAGCACCTGAAAAAAAAAAAAAAAACTACAGTTGGGAAACTAGACATACCGAATACTCCAAAAAGTGGGCGATAAGGTTAAATGATGCTCATACAACAAACAAATGGCTGTACTATAAGCTACCACTGTTGTGACAGCAGGGAATGTAAAAGCTTAAGTATTGAAGTACAGTGGAACTCGGATATATCGAGCTCGAAGGGTATTGCGAAATGGTTCGATATATCAATAATTCGATATATAAAATTAAAAATCTGATGCAAAATTATTCAGGGGGATGTTACAGCTGTTTGTTATACACAATAATTTGTTATATCAGGGTTCGATATAACCGGGTTCGACTTTACATGGATGGATGGATGGATGCGAAACTTTAATAAGGTCCTGAGGCACGCGACTCAGCGCGCTGCGGGCCGCTCCCACGTTGGGACAGTCAGGCCTTGCCCGACCGCCGCATCGTGGGCCCTCTGGACAGCCCATAGTTGCACCCCGGCATCAGGGCTCTTGATAGCGGAGAGCCACTTGTCTTCATTGATTTCTTCTGTGCCTCGTAACGAGGGGCAACGCCAGAGCATATGATCTAGGCTAGCGATGTCATTGCAATGCCTGCAAGAACTAGTGGCATAGGTGTCGGGATAAATTTTGTGGAATAAAGCCGGGCTGGGATATGAGCCTGTTTGCAGTAATCTGAAGGTCAATGCCTGCGCTCTATTTAACTTCTTGTGTGGAAGGGGAAACTCTCGCCTGCCGAGATAAAAGTGCTGCGCAATTTCGTTATATGTGGTCGGCTGATCTCTATTCTCCACCGCTGCGGGCCGGCGTTGGAGTTCTCCGTGGTCGCGGAAAGTGAGACCTCGCGCCTTGGAGTGGGCCAGCTCGTTGAGGTTTGTGGGGCCTCCCGTGATGGATCCCATGTGAGCGGGGAACCACGTGAGAGTGTGGGCGGTGATGCTTTTGCCGTCGAGGATGCGACAGGCTTCCTTACACACGGCGCCGACGCTGAAGGCGCGGATGGCTGCCCTGGAGTCGCTGAAGATATTGGCATGTCCGTCATCCAGGAGGGCCAAGGCAATGGCCACTTGCTCCGCCGCACGCGACGACGTGCTTCGTACCGAAGCCGCGTTAATGGTCGAGCCCCTGTGGTTGATTGACACCACCGTGAAATTGTCGCTGTTGCCATACTGGGCCGCGTCAACGAAGCAGCTGCCTCCAGGGAGTTCTGTTGCGCGGCGTAGGAGCGCCACCACTCTGGCCTTCCTTCTTTCTACGTTGCGCTGGGGATGCATATTGCGCGGGGCGGGCGATATGATGATGTTATCTTTCTGCTCTTTCGGTAGGCCTTGGTAGACGTCTTCGACAGTGGCCGGAGGGACGCCCATCTCAGTTAGGAGTCGTCTGCCCGCCCTGGTGCCGGAGAGCCGGAGAATCTGTGCCCTTTCTTGTGCTTCTGCAATCTCTTCCAGGGTATTATGAATACCCAACTGCAGGAGTCGGTCGGTGCGTGTGTAGTTTGGTAGTCCGAGCGCGCTTTTGATCCCCCTCCTTATCATGGCATTTAGTTTGTCTCGCTCGGCCCTCTTCCAGACGTGCATGGCCGCTACGTACATAAAATGGCACAACAAGAAAGCGTGGACTAGCCTTAACAGATTCTCTTCGCTCAGGCCTCTCCTTCTGTTAGCTACCCGCCTGATGAGACCGATGACGCTATCCGTCTTCTTTGCTAATTTGTGAATGGTGATGCTATTTGTGCCTGTCCCTTCGAGTGTCATTCCCAAGATTCGAATGGACGCGACTTTGGGAATGGGATCTCCGCAACTGGTGTAGAGATTAATGTCAATTTCATTGGGGGGTTTCCAGTTCTCTGGCTTGCGGCCCTTTCTACTTGAGCTGTAGAGAAGGAGCTCCGATTTCTTTGGGGAGCACCGGAGTCCCGTGTTGGTTAAAAAGCGCTCTGTAGTGTCGACAGCTTCCTGGAGAGCGGCTTCGACTTGTCCGTCACTGCCACCCGCGCACCAGACAGTGATGTCATCCGCGTAGATCGTGTGACCGATGCCCTGGACCTTGCCTAGACACCTTGAGAGGTCAACCATTGCGATGTTGAAGAGGAGTTGAAAGACTTTACAGCCTTTTGTCAAAAGAAATACAGCGGCTAGGGACATCAGTGCCATCATCAGACCTTGAGAGGTCAACCATTGCGATGTTGAAGAGGAGTTGAAAGACTTTACAGCCTTTTGTCAAAAGAAATACAGCGGCTAGGGACATCAGTGCCAGCTAGTCCTGGCTGGGACTTATTTATTTTATTCATATTTCTTACTACTGCGACACTGCGCAAGATCATTAGCAGGGTGCTTACAGAAAGGGGTTTTGGACGAGAACAAAATATAAAGCAGGAACAACATTTTACCTGGATAAAAATATTCAGTAGCAATTTAGAGGTAAATGCCAGAGAAATAAATGCACTAACATTATGTCGCACCTCTTTGACATCCTGGATCCACGATTTAAACCACGTTCACCAAATTGCAAAGTGTTGTTCAGGAGCTCACTCGACGCATGTCCTGCTTTCTTGAGGAGCGAAGTGCAACTAACAGTGGTCCAAGCAGCCCACCATTTTATCAGTGCACCCAGTTCAATTTTGACCACGTAAAATGCATGCAAACATGGGAGTTACTTTCAAGCACGAATCAAAGGCAGCATAAGTAGTACTTGCTTTCTACGCTGTCTCTGTGGTAGCTCTTCTGTCAAGATCTTGTTTACAAATGCTGCAACCTCCCCACAGCCACCTCCACTGAGGTCTGACATAAGGAGCGCAACAAAAAACGCCTCAGCCTTGCCCTGGACAAAGATGCTAGGATGCTGAAGACACTGGAACACCTTCAAAGAGACACCTGGAACATGAAAACATTTTTTTCTTTTTTTTCTGCGAGAAGATCGGAAAAATAGGTTGCAGTGTCGAACAGTCGCGTTATGAACGAGTCTCTCATTTCCATACGGCAACATTCTACAGGAAGCCTCACTTAAGTGACAAGGATTCATTATGTCATAACATTTCGTCCACTCATCTTGTTGATGCCCATCAGCAAACCTGCACCACGAAAGCAGTGCCTGAATAGGTGGGGGGAGGGGGGCCTAATTAAGCCTACTTAACCTTTTTTCTACATGTAACAATATGCAAATAATATTAAAGGAAAATTGAATTATTAGTTATCATATCTTGCTAATACAAGCAAGCACTGAAAGTTCGAATTCAGTTTAGTGTTCCAAGCGGCGACATTGCATGCAGTTGCCTCGCTGTCAAAGATAATAATGTTTCTGATTTAAAAAGAAACCTGACACTGTTACCAATAAATAAAGTTAACCATCCAATTCAGATAAAGCCATAAATAGGCTAAAGCCAGGCAAATTAGCTAAAGCTGGGTAAATGAGCTAAAGTCAAGTAACCCACATAAAGCCAGGATAATCGCGCTGAAGCCAGTTATATAAGCTAGATCCAGATAAATCAGCTAAAGTCAAGTAAACCAGGTAAATCAGGCTAAAGCCTAATAAATCAGCTAAAATCAAGCAAAAGCAAGGCAAACTATCCAAGTAAACCACGGTTGGAATAAAGTAGAGATTCTATTACAATGCTATTCCTTTTCGCATTTCATCAGCAGTCTGGGCAGTGTCCCACCAATCTTCACGATCGCCTGCCCACGAACAGTGGATGATAAGAAAAAGGGAATAGGATCGAGTGAAAGCAATGTTCACATTATACTAGCCCAGCTAAAGCCACGCAAGTCAAACAGCGACTTCACCAGGCTACATACCATGTTCGATGCACCAGGCCCGCCCAGATTGGTGACTGAGGAATGACGTCACGACATCCAGGTACGATGCCTGCTCACTGGCATTGGTGCTTTCCCCCAGTCTATTCAAGGCCTTCAGCACACGACTGTCATTGTGAAGCGATGCAAACATCGGTTCAAGCTTTCCAAAGACGGCAATGAGCTGAAGTGTGAAGCAGAGGGACTCGGATGTTCTAGGCACTGCAACCGACTTCTCCAGCTTGGACAAGACACCGCAGCCTCTCCACAGCACAGTGCCGAATTCTGTAATTCATGCAATTTATTTAGCCACACTGCTTTAGCCTTGATAAAGGCTTCAGCATGTACTGAGACATGATACACAAACAGAAAAAGTATTCCTGAGGTTTAGAAACAGGCAGTCAAAGCACAGGTTACAAACCCAATTGTTGTCAGGTTGACCAGAATATAAGTGGAGAGACAGGTGCAATGCACATTGCTGCATTGGTGAAAAGTCCCTCGTCATTACAGAAGGGTAAGGAAATAGAAAAGGCAGAACAATCGACAAATCTAAAACAGTAGAAAAGACGCAATTGGTATACATAGATAAAACACATTGAGCTTACATTCTGAATTTGCTTGAGTAACCAGTGACAAGCACTAATAAGTATATAACCTGCTGCAGTAGCCCAGTGGCTGTGGCATTGCGGTGCTGCATTTGTTGCAGATTCGATCACGGCTGCAGCGGCCTTATTTCAATGGGCGCAAAATGTGAAAACACTCGTGTACTTAAACATCATCATCATCAGCTTATTTTATGTCCACTGCAGGACGAAGATTTAGTTGCATGTTAAGGAACCCTAGGTTGTCAAAATTAATCTGAAATACCCCACTGCAGCGGCCTGCCCCATAATCAGATCGTGGTTTTGGCATGTGAAACCCCAGGTCTGAAAAACTCCAAAAATTGCAAAACTCCGAAAAGGGCTATGTGGCAAGTACTAAATGGAACTCAAAAAAGCTGAAAGAAACAAGCTAAGTGAGGTGCTGCTAACAATGTCCACTGTGAGTAGGCTCCACTCACTTATGGTGAGCAGAAAGAGTGAAAATCTGAAGGGGTTACAGTGAAATTTGTATTCTGTGACGTGTTTACTACGCCTTATTTGTTCTTGTGTTCCCCGAACTTGAAGGCATTAAATATTTGATTGGTCGATTCATAGAGTGTTATTAAGGAGATTTAACTTCAGATGATCTTGAACTTGGCCTAGTTGGTATATTTACTGTAAAAAAGTTTTACCAATAAAGAAATATGAGGATAGATGCAGTATCAAGGATGATGGCGTTTCTACTGGATACCAATGCGACTTCAAGTTAGCTACGGAAGTACAAAACAGTGAGTGAATCAAAAGAACTTGGTTTATGTCCCATAGGTGGACATCACGCTGGACATATTTTCTTTCAGGATTCAAAAGAAAAAAAAAAGAGGAACGCCAGGTTTGTGCTTTAAGAAAAGACAGAAGCTTATTTAAGACATTGTTCAAAAGCAGACAAAATTATATATAAACCTGCTATTGCAGTAATAGTGAAATAAATTAAGCAGCAGCATAGCCAACTTCATGTTCAGTCACAAGACCTTATTTTGCGTTTAGAACACAATACTTTTTTCTGAAACCTCTCATCTTTGTGGTTTACAACCACTGAATAAGAAAAAACTGCTTTTTAGAATCACAACTGAAACTAGATCGTCCTCATAAATTTATGAAAGCACATGAGGCTGCGGGCATCGCAGTGTTTAGCTTCTAATCCATGCAGTTAATATGTTTAACCTCATCCTATTAATGCACAGATATGTTGATTGTTAGCTTTTATCATTACTGCTAAAATTTTATTCATCGGTGTTTCTTCTTGTATAGAAACATTATTATATAACAGACGGTGTTTTACTTTAGCGCTTCTTTCTGCACATTAGCTTCTACGTCAAATCATGACTGAGTGCTAGTGAAAGCGACAGCACAAATGCACAGTACACGTGGTCGAAGTGCCTTTCCAGATCGCACACGTTGCAGCTAACACAACCTATTTTAAGCCAGTTTGGTATTTGTTAGCTTTCAGAAAAGTGCCGATCATTGAAAAGCAGCTGATCACACAAATCGCACCTGCGTCGCCTTGCACGTTCGCATTAAGGACGCTGACAAGCTTCTGAACCAATGTGTCATCGACGTCATCTTTGAGCTGCTGAAACAGTAGCAGATCAAAGGCAGCATTCCATTTTTCAAGTTGCTCTGTAGGATTTGGCATGACCGCAAGCCTTTGGATTTTCCGTTTTGAAAGGTACGCTTTGCTCGCTTTTGAACACCGCTACACGGCCGCCATCAGCCGAAAGTGTCGATTCGGGTAAGGCGCACTGTAGTATTCCATAACTTTTGTGTATAGAAAGTGTTTAGTATTATGTGCAAATTAATCAACTTTTAAAACAAATTTACTATTTATTGCTTAGTAATAATCATTACTTTTTAGCTAAATTTGCAAAGTAATAAAAATAATATCTACGAAACTGAGGTTGACATTTAAATCTCCGTTTTGGCAAACGTGGAAAACAAGACCACATGATCTGAACGAACAGCAGACGCTATCCACGGCCGCATGTTTTTCAATATCGTGGTTTCAAATTGCTAATCAATTTGTCGCGTGAAACAGCTGCTGATAGCTTATAATGAAGCTCCCTAAGGGACAAATACGAGTTGTTACGCCGGCGACATGACCCCAATACCGCACGCTAATCGGTTTTTGGTGACCTGTGTGCACGTCTTTTCGCTGCTTGCTTTTGGGTAAGCAAGCGTTTTGTGTATACAGTCTTTCTTGTGAGGAGCTTTTGCGCTTGCCCGTTGCTCAGTTGGCGCTAAAGTTTTCGGAAACACGGCTCGCTATGCGTGGCAGTGGCGTAAGCGTATTTGCTCGTACCCACGTGAGATTGACGCGACGCTCCTGCTAGTTTCGTGTGTGGGTGTGAATGTGCTGCAGTATCCGCCACGTAGAGGTTCTCTTCCGACTTCGCTTTCTACGCAAGCGAGCCGTCGAGCGCTCTCGGGTTTCGGTTCTGCAGGGGCGGCCCGTTCAGTCGCCTTGACTGCGGCCAGCTTATAACGCGAGTATATGTAAACCAAGATATCCGTTTATGATCGACCACGTAAATGAGTTGCTTATTCAGCGGTCATTCAACTCTCAAGTTTATTTTGTGAACAGCCAGAACGGTCAGTGCGTTATCTTTGGATTGTTTCATTATCCAGACATCGTGCGCTTGCATCTTCTAACACACCACACGATTTTTTGTTCTCATTGCCAAAGGGATAGTATATCTTAATTCCTCTAAAATACCTTGTCTAAGGTACATATAGCAATATACGTATTTAAGGTGTGAGCCAGCTAGCGCGTGCCGCTCAAGTCAATATGGGGGTTTCACTACATTTTGCCCATGTCACTGCGTGTGCTCAGTGCGATTACTTTCACAACAAACCCTCTCCAGACGGTCTCCTTCCCCCACTTTGGCGTGAGCTTCTGCGGTCACGTACTTGCATTGCGGCCTGTTCATTCATGTACATATATACCTCTTTCTAAAGCATACCTCAGGCTATCTGACATTTCGGAGCTTTCTAACAACAATATTAAATTATCAATTAATCCTATTGCTTTTGTCTTACCCTGTAGTCAAGTTTTCTGAAATTCAAACCTCACAATATTATGTTAGATGGCAAAAACAAGCTGTCTTCTGCAGTACAGGCAGAATAACTGTTAGCTGTACGTGCAGGTTAACAGTATACTGTTAACCTGCACGCAAATTCCCTGGTTTTACATGTGGCCTAGTATGGGTCCATGATTTACTATGTAAAAAATGCAGTGTGGTAAATTATCGGCTTTAAACTGGTTTAAATTTTACCTTTGACGCAACCTGGCTGGACCCTTCCAGTGTTTGCTTCACAATACTGTACAAAAGAAGCTAGCAAAAGGAGCTAGCACCCACAACTTGACAATGTTCACACGAACATGCCCATATGTCGTTGTCAGCAGTTTTTAGATACTATTCACTGCCAGTGCTGGAAGTTTATGGGGTTTGGTAAGTGTGAAAATGCTGAATTTTCCACAAGGCACATGCCTGTTATTTTGTCAAGAAATGCATTCTCCATTAGTATCCTAGGTATGCATCCACAGATTTACAGGTTGTACACCCAAAGTGCACAGGTGCTTAAACCTATTTACCGACCCCTTGCCTTGCAAACGTTTTGCTGTAAGAATACTCATGTACAGTTCTTTTTTCGTCATCAGTTTTGGCATAAAGGGCACTCTGAGACTGTTGCTTTCAAATCATTGCCTGACAGAGCTATGTTTCTTATAGCAACACTGCCTTTTCTCTGCAGCTGTTTTCACAACATGCTTTTCTAGACAGTATGCATCCTTTTTAACATCTTTATACGTCTACCACAAGTTTCAGACGGTGATACACCGGTACACCTTAATTGAATAAGAGCTGCATGAACATATGTCCATTTTCATAGTTTATTCATTTATTTAAGATACCTTGCAGACCCATTTAAAGGCATTGAGTAAGGGGGTTACAATGTAAGTGTTTCTGCAGGATTAATCAATATAAGTATTAATACAGGCAGTCACCAGATAAGAAAAACAAAGTTCGAAAATGTCTGTCCAAGGCATACTTTAAACAGTATAAAATAATACACACATACTCACTAAAAGTAATATAATACAAGTACCTAAAACAGGGAAAGAAAGCGGGTCAAAAATATCCTCATACAATGTTACTACAAGAAGCTTTGCAGTTTTTCACAAAAGGCTTCCCAATTTTTGAAGCACGTAATGTTGTCAGGAAGACTGTTCCATACTGATAGGACATGTGGCAGTGTTGATGAATGTATGAATATGTTTGAAAGTTTCTGTGAATGTGTTTCAAATGGCTCAAAAAGTTGTATTTCAAGAAGAAGTAAATGATGGTTTGAAAACTCCCCTGTGTTGTTGCAGACCAATAGAAACATCTGTTCTGAATTATTAAATAATTGATCAGTCTATCAGTTTTTACATCAGAAGCTATGCCTGGTCTACTAGGGAAGCTACAGTGGTGGGCTGCATAGCAGCTTTTGCCACCTGGCTGTTTCTTCGTAGGCGTGAAAGAGTTCAACATTTATGTGTGGTGTCTTCTTTCTCAATATCTCGCAGATGTAAAGAAGGAAGTCGTGACCAAATGAAGCAATGAACCTTTGGGACACCATCTGTGCAGCGAAGGATGGGACCCTGGTCATCTGGGAAGGGAACCATCTGAGCCGCTGCTTCCTAGACCTCCTCGCAAGCGGTGTACATGCCCTAGTTGCAGTGATCAGCGTTTACTACGCCGGTGCCCGCCAGATTGCTCTCCGCCGTGAGCACCAGCTCGTTCACTTGCTGCCGTCAACATGGCGGACTCACCTGCGCAAGTTGTGCTGCTCCATTCTCCTGCTGCGCCCTGTCATTCACCTCATAATGTCCCAGCTCATTCTTGGCCAGTTCATGGCGCCATCTACGATGCTGCACATCAGTGCTGTCATCTTGGCCTGGACGGTCCACTTCTTCTACTTGCAGACTCTCACGAACCCACTGCCGCGACATCGTCGGTTTGTCGGTGAGGTACCCGTAATCTTTGCCGTGACTACATCTGGACTGTGCGCAACATTTCGTGTGTCTGCGCTGCTCTCGCTGAGTGAGCCTGAGCGTGGCTCTGAGCTTTCATTTCAAGCTGACTTGTATGCGAATGTCGCAAGTGCACTCGCCTGTGCCTTCTACCTCACAGCTGCTGTGCACTGCTCCAGCACTGCCGTCGAGACACCACCTCGGACACCAGGCCGCGAGTCACCATCGTCTGTACATAGCTATGTTCGTCTCTTGGAAGCAGACGATGATGCCCGACAGCTTGGAACAGCAGAGGACACCAACATTTTCTCGCTTCTCACTTTTTGGTGGGTCGGACGGTTGATGCGCCGTGGATACAGGGGCCACATTCAAGAACCCGATGACCTGCATGACCTCCCAGTCAGCCTGAGGCCAGGAGAGGTCATTCGAGGACTTTACCGGAAGGTAGACACCTCGGGCTCACTGCCAAGTCTTCTTGTGCTGTTCCACCGTTGTGTCGGCCAACAGTACTATGCCATTGGAGTTCTTAAGTTCCTTGCTGACGTCCTGTCATTTGCGAGCCCCGTCTTACTAAACAGGCTTGTCATGTTCCTCGAGGAAGGACCAGGCCAGGGACCAGCATGGTCCGGCTATGCCTACGCATCGGGTCTTGCTCTTGCCTGTCTCTTGGGTGCATTCATGTCAGCTCACTACAGTTACCTGGTGTCACGAGTGGGACTCAAGGCAAGGGCGATTGTTGTGGCACTTGTCTACCAAAAGACACTGCGCGCCGATGCGACAGAGCTGCGGAAGAGTTCATCGGAAGCGCTGAATTTGGTGACCACTGATGCCGATCGAATCGTCAATCTCTTCGGAAGCTTTCATGAGGCGTGGAGCTTGCCACTTCAGGTTAGTATGCGCCATACATAATTTTATGCGCTCACTAGTCTGCTAGAAGTAAGCAATGCATTGGGCTGTGCACTGGATTTGCTTTGAGGGGCAAATAGGTATACAATGGGCAAAAATAAGCATTAGGCAGACGAATTAAGTGAAAACCCTGAAAATGGAGGTATTTTAATAAATGAATTCTGGTAAATGCAGTGAATGCAGATTGGTGAAAGTGGGAATCCTCCACTTTGCAGCATGAAGCTGCAAGGAGAGCTAATATGGGTTCCTCTGAAAGACATTATCGAAGTCGAAAAAGATATTCCCCGGCTGGTCAAATTTTTCAACTGTGAAGTTCTTTTTCTGAGAAATCTATGTACATTTTTCGTGCTACAAATAGGTTGATGCCTATTATCTTTTTAAATAAATTATTGCATTAACTGTATCCATCTCGTTGTTATGTGCACAGTGTTGTCTTGATCCATTTTCTTGCCATCTGCAGGTAGCAGTGACTATGTTCTTGCTGTGGCAGCAAATAGGCCTGGCCTTTCTCGCTGGTGTCGTGGTGGCCGTTTCGCTGGTCCCTGTGAATCGGTCCATCGCGCTCAATATTGGACGACTGAGCACTGGCATGATGGCATTCAAAGATGAGCGTATAAAGGTATGGGGCTGACAAGAAGAAATCTGAAAAATGGTTGGATGCTAGAAATGTGCGGTAAAAGGGCTTGCGACAGTTATTGAACATATTTAATGAACTTGCTTAGTCATTGAAATCAAGAATTGGACGGAAATCCGTTTGGTTGAGAGCATACATGACTACAATTAAAACGAACACCGACATCGAAAATTTATAAATGTAAGACTTTCGTATAAAGGTAAAAAGTTTTGAATCCTGTTTGGGGGCCAAAACATCTTACTTGTATAAACTTTCCTGGTCAATGCCGATTTTAATTGTTGTCTTGGTTAGTCGTTATGCTGACATGAACTTGTTCAGCAATACTGTCATTAACATCTGAGCCTAGTACAGTAAAAGCTCGTTAATTCGAACCGCAAGGGGAAGCTGCTTCAGTTCGAATTAACGAAAGTTCGAACTAACGAAAGTGAAGGAGAGCAACAGTACACTGCGATTTGGAAGCAGTAGGGCATGTCAGAAATTTGGCGAGTCAAAAAGTGATAGCGTGTGCCGCGGGCACACGCCATCTTCGAGTCGTAGCTCTGGGTCCGACTGTGCCACACCACCGATGTCCAACGAAACGAACGTTAGCCGAGGCTTAACACCATCACAATGAATCGCGACGGCTGATGCCTCCTAAGCTGAAAACAGAGGTGAACAACCGATGAAGACTGCCGAGACAAAGACGCTGAACATGTGAAGGTGGCGAAGGCCCTGATTCGTTGGTTCTTGATTGCAAGCGCAGCTGCGACGTACTTGATTCGCTGTGTTTTGGCGCTTGCCGTGCCATCTCCGCACAGCATTAGCAGCTGTACAAGATTTGCGAAGCCTCCGAGATTCGCAGCGGGCAAGAAGTCTCGGAGGTTACGTAGAACGGAGAGGCGGCAGCCGCCGCTGCCTTCTGGCTGACACCGCATCGGTTAGATTTTTTTCCGATTTTGCCTTCTCTCTCCGTTCTCTCCGTTTCGGAGGCAATACAGCCTTGTGTGTAGGCAGTAGGCGCGATTCTCTGGCCGTGTGCCAGGCGAGCGTAGTTCGAATTATCCGTGAGGGAACCTTCTCGTGTTCGAATTAACGGACTTCTTTATACATAGACTTCTGTGGAGCTTGGCCGGACCAAATCGTACAGTTCGAATTAACGAGCTTTCACTGTATTGTTTCCGTACATGCAGCCGGTAGCTCACCAATTTCATCTGAAAGGCTGTCTGCCTTTCAACTTTTTTGAAATCCAACTACTTTTTAATGTGTCAGCATTAGGAGTGTCAGGGTGTAAAAAAGTGCATTAAGTGTGTGAAATTGGTTATGGGGTAGAGGTGTGTGCGTGCGTGTGTGTGTGTTTGTGTGCGTGTGTGTAATATATATGTATATATACTAAGGAGGAGTAAGAGATTCACACAGCCGCCAAAAACGAGGTTCAAATTGAGGAGCACCCAGCCATCTTTCCCACTGAGTATCGTGGGCTTGCCATCATCTTCCTGTGTCGTGGTTAAGGATAAACCATCATCTAGTACTCCGACGAGTTCGAATGAGGGAGTGCTACCACTCCAGGACCCCGCCAACCTGTCCACGGATCCTGGACATAAAATACTTGTCACCCTGTTGAAACCATAGCTCCTGACTTCGCAGCAGTCATCAGCCGAATGCAGACACATTCATTCGCTGCCAAGAGACTACAAGATATGCACAAAAGACTAGTAGCGCAGGAGATCATCAGTTTCGGCGCAGACAACAGCTGTCCCCTGCTTTGAGCTTCGAAAAGTTTGCAACACCGCCTTTTACGATGCACGTCGCAGGCCAATCATCTCCTGCCGATGGTACGGCTTCAGGAGAGGACAGTCTGGCTGCACGCAATGTTTTGTCAAGACAAGCCAGTTCAAGCACCTCGGAGCACCTCTACACTGCAAACGACCACAACCAGTGCAATCGATCCCACTTTGTGAGACAGACGGCTGTTCAGTGTCCGAGATTGCCTGCCCTGTTTTTTTCAACTGTGACAAGTAATCTTGTCAACTGTGACGAGACCTGCGACTAGAGCGTGATAGTCAATGCTGATCCCCAGAGAAGTGGCTGCACACTGGACGATCATAAGGACGACTACTTCCATTCTCACGTCTTGTGTGCAAAAGTTTTCCACCACCAGCACGCCCTCACAACTGTCAAAGTTATCTTCAGCAATGTGGCTGAGTGTAATGAGGAGAAAGAGATGTACTAGGGCTAGGACGCTCACACGGCGGGCACTAGAGAAGATGAAGAGGCAGAAGTAAACAAGCGTTCGCATGAACGGCCGATTGTCTTCTTCGCTCTCCTTTGCAATATATATAAGTAAAGAGGACATCTTCAGGCTACCTTTCAAACGTAAGGAACTTCAGCAATGCTACAAGGTAAACAGAACAAATGTTTGAACAGCTCCTGTTGCAAATTAAGAACTTGTTCTTGTTACCTTGTAGCGTCACTCTAATATATATATATATATATATATATATATAAAAGCCTTTTTTATCAAAAAGAGCAGACTGTTGCAAAGATGAGCAGGACAGAGAGACACGGAAAGGAGGAGTCCTTTCAGTCTTGCTTTGCCTGTCTGTCTTGCTGTGCGCTGCATCACTTTGCACCATGAAAAACCAAATAGCCAAAACCACTACCCTTACAAGACAAAAACTTTGAAACTGCCCTGACGAAAACTCTCAAAACTGTTGGCATAAATAAACTAAGCTTTCGTTTACAACAATCCCTCCATTGTGCCATTATTTCTGCAAATAACAACTGGCCCATTGATCTCCCACTTTCTTCAGGTATATATTATATGTAACTGACTGTGCTCTGCTCTGGACCACCATCAGTTGCATGGCACTTCACTCTTCGAAGAGGCAGGACGTGTGTCGAGTGAGCTCTTGAATAACGCTTTGCAATGTGGTAAACAAGGTTTAGGATCCGGGATCTCAAAGAAATGCAATATATTGCTGACGCATTTCTCCTGCATTTACCGCTGAATTGCCACAGATTTTTCTTTTCTTACTCTTGCATGAAAGTATACGGGAAAGCTACTATGTGAATTTCTCCAGATGTGATGACTAAGTGGCACCTCCAGCAAAATAACAAGTTGACAAATGTTGCCACTGATGGGGTATGGTGGCGCCATTTGGTGACATAGAATGATACTACTGCACCACTTTTATAACCAGCCATGGCAACGAATTGCACCCCAAGAGGTCAGCATTTGTCAACACATCCCGCAGGTTCCTTAGTTTGGCTTAGTGTCTGTATTGCTCTACTTGCCAGTGGACGCGAAGTTGCAGGTTCAATTCTCCGCTGCCAAGGGCGTATTTCGATGGAGGCAAAATGCAAAAGGGCTTGTGTGCTTTTAGGCACACAAGAAAAAACCCCAGGGTGGCCAGCTTTATCCAGAGTCCTCAATCCCTCATAGCGCCAGTGCTGGTTTGTGGTGTTAGACCCCGTGACTCAATCTCTTATCAAATGTTCGTGTGAGAAACATGTGTAATTGTCATATTTATTTCCATCAATAGAAAGTTGATGAAGAATATGAAAACAAGAGGAACATGCAACTATAAGCTTGACTAAGTTCCTACTCCATGCGCATCAGGTGGAGGTCAACAGAACAGACAAGGCAACTTGGCAGAAACTGCAAATGAAATGCCGTTTAGCAATATTACATGTCAAATATCGACAATCCAAAAGCAGATAAGTACAATAATTAGCGCATGTACATTGATGGAAGTGAGCTACCCAAGAGTGTTAAGCGTTTGAACATCAAATAAGAAATTTCGAGAGGTGCAGAAGTGTAAGGTCTGATAAGTTAATGCCTGAAACTATAAAATTTAATAATTTGTGACGGTAACTGATAAGATTCTTTGTTGTTCATAATTGGTGTTAGTATACAAATAGTTTTTTATCAGCGTCAGCATGGTGTTCTTGAAAAAGAAAGAACAACTCCTTGCATTTTTCTCCCATTACAGCTCATGTCGGAGGTGCTATGGGGCATGCGGATGATCAAGATGCACGCATGGGAAGCCCTTTTTCAGGAACGGGTAGAGAGCATCCGGAAGAAGGAGGTGGTGTTCCTTCGGCAGCGGAAGTACTTGGACGCCCTGTGCGTCTTCTTCTGGGTCGTGACGCCCGTGCTCATGTCAGTCCTGTCCTTCGTCACCTACGTGCTCCTAGGGCACCGGCTTACCGCTGCAAAGGTGCGTGAGCAATTTGAAATTTAGTTTCAGTTTCAAAAATTGCTGCAGAAACCATCTCAGGATGGTTGTCAACATGAAAGAGACCTCGAAACAATTTTCGAACATAGTAAGAAAATGTGTGGCGATCTGTAGATGAGGCTCCCGTGAACATGTGAGCCAAAAATTATTGTTTTGTATGCAGCAGGTAATTTACAATCTCGTGCAAAAAACACTCGAAGATCACTAGCTCACTCATTTCACAATGTTACCAGCAGCTACCTCACAAGCAGCCCCAACCGGTATAGGTGATTTCACGTTGGTGAGAAAATTCTCAGTACTACTGCTATTGCTAAATTTTGAGTGAAATAAATGAAAATTGTGTCTATGATCTCAAAATGACCAAAAGGGTACTGCATCTTTGCACTTCGTCTAGCAAGTGGCCTCCGATATTGCACCAGTGCACTGCGTAGCATAGATACCGCGGCCGCCACGAGGTGCCATGACGAGCCCTTTGGCCATTATCTGGCCTCTTACAGCCGCACGCTCTGATTGGTCTCCGTGGGTCATGTAGCTCAAGGGACATGGCCATGCGAGACAACCCGAGTGCCTCTCTGATGCTGTCTTCCTGTCTTTTTACGACAATGCTGCATCGAATTCCACATTGGCAGCATCAACACGGCTCGGCCAAAGCGAGCAGCCGCACAACGCCACTTGTCTAAATGGCTATAAAAGGGATACAAGTTTGAGGCTGTTCCGCACAACATTACACCTAACAGTTTTTATTCCATTGCTCGTTGCGCTGATGTTAACCCCTGTTGTGGAATCTTCTTTTTCTTACCTTACTGCCTTCTGATCTCGACGACTAAGCAAGTTTTGCAGGGTATGAACGCACCCTTCTTACTATAATTGCTCTTTAACTCGCTAAGGACTACAGCTACTGGCATGCTTCGTGTCAGCAGTGGTGCAGTGACATTCGTCGTGCAATCGGTCACTTGACTGCACGCTGACAAAGTTGTGCCCTGTAACTTGGCTTTTCGCCAACCTTTGGTGGCTTAGCAGCTATGGCATCCTGCTACCTGGCATGAGGTCGCAAATTTTAATCCAAGCCACAGTGGCCACATTTCAATGCGGACGCATTGCCATTTACCGTGATTTACTAATTAATTATTTGCTTATTTATTTATTTACTTGCATATTCCTTATGGGCTCCTATGTAATGTATTGTGTGAAGGGTAATGGTACATTGATATTGTAAAAGCACAGAGCACATTAAAACAAGCAAGCTAAAACAAAGAAACAGGCATTATACAAAGACTAAATGCAATGACAAGAACCCCCTGGAGTTATAAAACCTGTCGTGCAAAAAGAAAAAAAAAAGTTATTGAACAGAGTTAAAGTTAGACATTATATGCATTAGTCATGGTAGTATTATCAATCACTAAAAAGCGTTATAGGTGGTTAATACAATAGACTTGCATTAATTCGAATCCACTTATGCTAAAGGGAAGTATCTTTTTTTCTCTGAGGTTCTGATTCCTTGCACTCCAAAACAATGAATTCGATACTGACCAAAGGTCCCGGCTAGCGCCTGGCATTTTCATGGGCCCAAACTTTCGTTATTTCGATCCTAAAGTTGGCCTTCACCGGATAATTCGAACTTGGCCAGTCAGCACACATGCCTGACCCTTATGGTGATCGCCATAGCAACCCCTTTAGTGACAGCATCCGAACATACGTCATCTCCCGTCAAATACGCATATTTCGGCGTGCCCTAAGAATATTTTCAAGAAATAACTGTAGCTCACAATGTCTGATTACTGTATTTACACAGTTCAAAGTGGGCTTTTCTTTTTTCTCGAAAAACCAGCCAGAAATTGTGTGCGTGGTGCAGTTGCATACAAAACCAAAAAACGCCTTCACGGCAATTCGTATGCCTTACCGCGTAACATAGATATATTCCTCTGAACCTGACGTTAAAAAACTGTGTGGCAAGGCTGTCTTTAGAAAACTGACCACCATTCTGCAACATATTTTTCTTGCTAAAAATTGGGTGCATGTTAGATTTCTGCTTTGTTTACGACCTTTAATGTCATTTTTACATTAGTTTTCTGCTTTCGACATATAGAAAGTGGTCAGCCATTTGATTCGTGAGCATGTTAGAATCGGACAAATACTGGCAAATGAATCAGTAGTGTGTTTTGGCATTTTTTTCTGCATCTTCTTTAATGCCACCTGCCAGACAAATCTATCAGTTTTGTCGGTCGCGTCACGGCCGAATTAACGGAAGTCAACTGTACTGCATTTCTGAATGTAACACGATCGCAAATGTTGGTACTACTGTTTGGAAGATATTTCCAGTAACTAATTTGCACATGGCACTTGGGTGCTTCATAATTAGGATTACCGACAGGAAAATGTCTCAATTTTTTTTTCCTTTTCTTTTAGGCAGGTGTCAATTCCATAATTATGGCACAGAACTTCAATTCCTTGAGAGCACCAGAAATAATTATTTACAGCATCTTTTATACAACTTGTTCAAAACGTGTATCAAGTGCGGTGTAGCTTTAGATATAAAAAAAGGGCTCATCACATCACCAAGAGCTGATTTGGTAGTCACGAAATTCAGGAGTTTGCCAGTCATCTCGGTGTGGTGGGGAAGGACCATGCAGTGACTGTGCCACCGAAAACTGCTTCCAGTTATTCGCTTCTCTCGGAAACAAAGGGGGACATGCTTTTCCTTCTTGTCCCGCTGAGTGCTGAGTTGACTCAGCTTTTGGCAACACAGCCATGCAGTGTGTTTATGCGTCAGTATTATATGGTACCATGAGACTGCCTAAACTGGTTTCGATGACGTGCTGAATCAAATTTTTCACATCTGAAGCCATGCGGCACATCGTGTGCATTTCGAACTTGCCCCCATAAACATAATTTATCATTAGTTGTGTTTGCGGGAAATCGAGGCTCGGTAGCATAATTACTGGGTCAACAGCTATATATAATGAAGCAATCAAGACAGAAACGAAAATCTCTGTCAGTACTCCTTTAAAGAACTGAAGGGGGTAAAAATCCGGAGACCTCCACAATGGCATCCCTCTTAGCTCATTGTGCAGCTTGTGTTCATTTCGTGAACCACTCATAACTGTGTGAGTTTTTTGTCTTGTGAACTGTATAATTTTGCCTCTACCAAAATTTTTATTCCTATAGCTTTGAGTTTGGTGCAAGATAGCCTTAGTATAAGCCTTTGTGCCAGAAAACTCGGCACAACACTTATATTCCCGTACCTGTCAGAGCAGAGTAACACCTTCCCTCATTTGATCTGCTGCTTGCCTGATTCTATTGTTATCCATTTCATTGTTCCCATATATTCCATTGTTTTTCTGAACTGCTTATAGCAGCAATAAACTTCATGTGCATCATCAAATGTTCGCCTGCAGCATTTAGTCAAGTACCCAGCCCTAGCCTCAGAAGGTAAAGCAGTGCCTTCAAAGTTATAAAAAAAAAATTTAATGTCTTCTGTAGTCGTTTTGTAAAGGTCCAATATCCATTTATAGTAGCACCGCTTGCACATACAGCAACATTGGAGAGCGCTTGTTATATCACCTCCCTGCCAACACGTGTCCTGACCTATTCAATTTCGCTCACTGCTGCTGGCAGCAACACATCTAGACTGTGTGGACCTTGCAACCAGTCTCTCACCTTACCTGGGTCACAGTGCATACTGACAATGGGAGTCAAAGCTTTTTTACAATTTTTGTTAAGAAGCTAAGTGATGATTTTAACCCTTTCAGGCGCCACTTGCAATTATGCATAGAAAAAAAATCTTTTATATATAAACATTCTTTTTGGGACCTAAGAAACACAAAACCATCGAATTCTTGAAAGTTATCATGAAACTTTATCATTTGCAACATCGTACACAATTGTGTACACAGCGCCTCGGTGGTCACAAAATTCACTTGTGGAATGCGAGGAAGCAATTTCTCTCTTTCGTCAGGCACAGTTGCACGGCGCATTTCATGCAGAATATCCGGGTGCCTCGTGTGCACTTCTCGAGCTTGCACCTAATTCCCACCTTTTGGTCGCGGGATTCGGACCAATGGTCAAAGGAGTCGTAGTGCGCGTCGGTGCAAGGAAGCGATATTCCTGCTTTTTTGCCCTATCTTTGGTTGTGGTGCTTGGATCTCTGCAAGAGAAGGCCTTCCACGCTTTTTCTCGGGTAGTACCGACTTAATTAATGCTTCGGCAGCTTGCAAGCAAGCGAAAATTCATCAAATATAGGAGTTTAGCTCCAGGCAGCGTTTCATTGTCACGGTGGTAGTCCAGCCAAGAATTGCAGATACCCAGGTTCACAAAAGGAAAAAACACTCTGTGTCCACTTCTTCAGCTTGCGTTTCCCCTGCAGCAGCATCTTCCTCTTCTGTGAGGTTGGTGAACGCAGCTGCTACGCAGGCGTCGGTCGCTTCGCACGTGGCTTCTTCTTCGTCACTTTCCCCAACGTCTGAAACATTTGTCAGCAAAGAGCTCCAAAAGCCTTTCAGTTGTCTTTTGGGTTGTCTTATACTTGTTTGCATTGTAGAAAGAACGACGAATGGCCAAAAAACCTGGAAAGAAAATCAAAGCAACTCTCAGCGTTCTTCATTTCTGCAGCGACCACGGCGCTTTGTACACAATCGTGTACACGTGCGCGTGCGAGCGTTAGCGTTTGGTCATTTCCTTAGAAAGGATAAAATTATCACTCCTCGGTACTTCATATGATGCACGAGCGCGTCTAATTTTTTTTCGCTTGCCACAATAAAAAAAAGCGGCTCTAAAAAAATAAGAACTTGACTCACCGCTCATTGCTGCTCCGGCATCCGCCATTTCTTCTTTTGATATGAACATCTTCACCGAAATGCGACAGATGGTGCCCAAAATGCACATGGTTGTCAGTTTAAAGTTTGGGAATGTGCTAAAGCCAACCTAATAGAAAATTGCGCGCCCTAAACGCGAAAAAAACACCAGAAGTACAATGTACACAATTGTGTACAAGGCGCCTTAAAGGGTTAATAGAAGATGTACTCCCTGCAGTCGACAGATTTCAGCTCATTCTTTGAAATGCAACAAACTTCATCGAATTCAGCACAGTGGTTGATTAGCAAGACAACTTCTCCATTCCCACATGTTTAAATAAAAGCCTCTTTGGGTAAAGCTTTTTCTTTAGGGTGCCACCAAACCACTGCCATGTCAGCTGTCGCACACTTTGACGAGCTCAATGAGTATTTGCCCTCGGAGGTCAAGCTGCCACAGTAGCAAAATGGCTATGGCATTCTGCTGCTGCTTATGAGGTCGCATGTTTGAATCCCAGGCTTGGTGACAATGTTCACACGGAGGCACAATGTAAGTGTACTCATTTACTTATTGTACATTCAGTTGGCCATTCACAAGCTCTCTGGCGGCACCCGTTATATTCTCCTGGTTAAAATTGAGTGCTCGGAAAACAGTGCTTGTACAGAACAGAAGACGCCCTGACGTGTTTCCTCTTCTGGCCTTTGATTGCACTGGCGAGTGGCTGCACGTTTGGCTCGGTTACGCTTTCTCTGGCTCTGGTCAAAAGCGGGCTCCGCGCCATTGCAATCCGAGTTGGCACACAGTAAGGACCAGCCAAATGTAAGGTAGCCCAAGCATCAAAATAATCCATCTGAGGCCCTCCACTGTGGCATCTTTCATAATGCAACTGCTGCTTTCAGATGTTAAATATCCTCAATCAGTCAGTCAGTTCCTGGAGAATAACTGCTTGGTCATGCCCACTTCTTTCATTTTCCAGGTGTTCACATGCCTTGCTCTCTTCAACCTGCTCAAAGTGCCCCTCAACGCCTTCCCCTGGGTCATCAACGGTTGCATGGAGGCATGGGTGTCACTGAAGCGCACCCAGTGCTTCCTCAACCTCCAAGATTTTGCTCCCGCAAGCTACTATACCACCTCGAAAGATGGTAACAAAGCCTATGACTCTTCTCCGGCTGCTTGTTTTCATTTTGTGTTGCTACCATGTAAAATAGGGTGAATTGCATAAGTTAATAAATAGCTTTGAATAAAAAGCACTTTTGCATTTACAAACAAGTTTTCAACTTAAACCATAGGTGGTATTCTTGAATGATCACTTTCAGGAAAACTGTTCCTTTCTGCAAGATTTCATGCGATTTGGCATTGAGCTCTTGGTTCTACGCAAGACCGCCTTCCTGGCACTGTGCAAGGAACACTGACAGTTGTCGATTTCGTCATGCCTGGTGCCGTGTCATGTGAAATCTCACAAAAGTGATCTTCCGAGAAAACAGCCCTATATCCTTGGTTAGTTGCTCTCAGGGGCATCAATTTCACAATCCAGTGAGTGAGGTAAGCCAAAGGAGATGTGATGAAGCAAACGTGTGGGTTGTGCACATTTTTGGGTGGAATTCATCATTGTGAACCTGTTGAGTGCTTTGCAAGAGTGGATAGCAGAAGCGTCATGACACGAGTGTTGTGACATTACACTTCAGCATGTCAACGCACTGATTGCTGTGTTGTAGCAAAGTGAAAGCACCCCCAAAAGTGGCTTCCACTTCAGCTGTATGCTGTCTGGCTGGAACACTATAGCAGTAGTGTGCACTCATTCAGTTATTGTCAGTTTTATGTCACAGGTTTGCGGGGGGTTGCTGACAGTTGCTGAGAAATAGAATAGTTTGTCACAAGTTTCTTTTGGAGCAGATAAATGGTTTTCGTGATGCGGAGAACCAAGAGTGTTTCCAGCTTGGGCTTGCTGACAAGATTGACATGCTCGTCGACACCGCAGTCGTTTGGCAAACTTGCATTCTGACAACTATGCAGGTCTGAATCAGATCCCGATGTAAAGGTCCATCAAAAGTGGTACTAGCTGTCTTTCTTATAACACATAGTCAGTCAAATGCGTCAAGCTCAGTGCTAACAAGTACACCTGACTGGGAACAGTATTCGTGAAGCCTTCCATTAGTAGGGATTGTTTATCACTCATATTCGTCTTGTTCACTATTTTTCATCACTGTAAACAACTTTACCAAGCTTTCTAGCTTTTTCAAGCAAAGCTTGTATTGGCTCACAAGTTTTGGTGGCGGTCTGCTCACGCAGAAACATTGTTGCTCCCAGGGCAGAGCAGCTGTGGGAAAGGGTGTCATGATGAGTTAACAGCTGCGCCGACACCAAAGTGCGAGTCATTAGCAAGGATTTCAGGTGCATAGGCGCGCACTCACACCACATGTGCATCCAATCAGAACCATACGCTTCCACCGGAGAGGGAAAGGGCAAGAAAGGATTTGTGTGCGCTACACTGACTTCGTTTCTGTTCAATGCATTCTCAGAAAACGGATAGGATGGCCATGCGTTGTGCATTCTCCCAAGGAACGGGCAGCATTCGTCAAGTGGTGGCAGGAACTCGCCCGTGAAAGGGCTCGCCATCGGCACGCCAATCCAGTCATTAAGGCCTAAATACAGTCCCATGTAGCGTGAACGTGCGCACACATTACGTCGCGTTGACGAGAACAACAGCATCTATAGTTCGACCGATGATTCGACACACTGGTGCTGCCAATGTAACCAGACATGGCCAACGCGCTCCGACGCACGTGCCCGGCATCTTATGACACCCACGCACCGATAACGCCAGACTATAAACTCACCTTTAGAGCTGCTTGAGCCCAAGCAATCCGACAGCAACGAGAAGAAGATCTCGAGCTGAGGCAGCAAGAGGTTGAAGCAATTCAGCACTGCTACCTGTGGGTTAATTAACCATGACGAAGGTCAGGTGCATGCAGGACAAGCTTCGCTTACGTCCATCTTCCGGTAGCGGAAGGGCTTGTAATTTTTTGGTAGAACGTAAGTTTCAGGAGAAACCGCTGGCAGTGAACGTTGCAGAAAGGAAGAATCGGAATGTGTACAACAGAACTGTGAATTGTTTGCGAGGCTATATATGTAATTTCAGGAAACTTTTAAACAGCTTTGCAAATTTATATTTTTATGTGACTAATTATATCTTCCAAATACAGTAAGGCCTTCTTATAACGGAGTTGAAGGGGGAGCCAGAATAAGTCATTATATTGCTACGGGGTAGTATTCCCAATGACCAAGAGCCGAGCAGGAAGAAGAAGAAGACGACGATTGGAAGCTAGCGCGGGCTGTTGCCTCTTGGTCAACTGCGGCGTATAGCCTTGTAAATATACTTGTAAATGGCTTTTCGTCGGTGTCTTCCTACGTAACAATATCCATTACTTTGCTTTAGTCATTATTGCCTGTACTGCACTGTGAATCTCTATGGGGATTTCAAGGGGAGTTTCACTTACTTTGTTATATTACGTTCTGTTATAACAAGGCTTGACTGTATTGAAATATTGTACAATTTGCCTCTATACTTTTGTACTTTAAATTTATATTGTGCCATGTGCTCTTTGTTATTTATTTGACTCCCATTTATATTACACTGAGTAATGTTCCGTTATCTCTAGGGCCCTTGTGAAGCACTCTCTGCAGTTGAATATTAAAGTTTTTCACCTTAACAATTGTCAACTGTTCATTAAAAAATAAAAAATTCTTGTTCTTCAAAAAAATAAAATTTTAAGACCTGGGCTGGAATGAAGTAGTAATTCTATCTGTTTCTTTTTTAGTGGTCTAAGTGACACTCAACGAACTTTATGACCACAATCAGCCAGTTGTGAGTGCTGGATGATAATGAAAAAATCAAATTAAGCAAAAGGAATTTGCACATTATACCAGCCTTGCATGCCATTTGACAAAGTCACAAAAGTTGAGTGCTTATACAAATTTTGTTGCTTAACAATATCTGGTGCCTGCTTTTGCAAGCTGTTCTTGTGTGTGAACTGTTCTTTGGATTTGGAACCACAAGGGCTTGGTGCTGCCCTTGCTGCTGCTGTTAAATTTAGCATTGCTGTATCATGCAAAAAAGGAGATGCCAGCAAAGGTGGCTGTTTGAGAGCGAGTAGGGGTATGCGAACAGTTGTTTTTGAGACCGTATCTAATACAAGTTGAATAGTGTCGTAAGTGAATCGAATTGGCTATCAAATAATGAGCAGCTGTTTTTACCATTAATATAAAATAATGTTCACATCTTAGTATTTTCACTTTGGCATGCTCCTGCCATTATGTTGCACATTATGAAACCTTGTTTATTAGAAGCACAAATAGATCATTAGGACCAAACAAGCATTTAGTTCACATACTCCGGTCTCTTTGATGAGTGCAAAGGCTATTAATTTAACCAGAACATCTGGGCTGTTGAGCGACATATAGTGTGCTCCACTTTTAAGCTTCCAGAGCTATATGTGTGCTACGTCTGCCGAGATGTTGTTCCCCTTATTGCTCCAATTTTATGTTTGATCGTGCACAGTTAATAATTTAAGAAATGTTCCAAAACTACTTGGGAAATATTCGTATTAATGAATACCACCTGTTTGATTCAAAGACCAATTTGAATGGGACAACATGTGATTCAGTATTTCAAAGTTACGAGTATTTGTGTACCCCCTTATGAAAACCTGTCCGCATCTCTTGCACAGATGACCAACTCGTGCGAATCACTAATGGTGTCTTCCACTGGGATGGCTTGACGGGCGATGCCACTCTGCCAGTGGCCATCAGCGGAGCCCAAGGTCGCAACTTCATCCTAGGACCTGTCAACGTGACACTGCGGAAGGTCTCTTTTTCCATTTGTTGATGCTCATCTCCATCTAAGAATAGTTAAGAGACGGGATGACAAGAATACAGGTGTAGGTTAGAGAGCAAATAGGGGTAGCCAATATTCTGGTTGACATTAACAGGGAAAAAATGGACCTGGGCTGGACACTGTATACGTATGTTGGATGACCAATGGTCTCTCGAGTTGCATAATGGGTGCCAACAGAAGAGAAGTGCAGTTGAGGGCGGCAGAAAATTGGGTGGTGTGATGAAGCTAGAAAATTTGCAGGCTCAGCTTGGAATCGGCTAGCCTCAGACAAGGGTAATTGGAAATTGCTGGGAGAGGCCTTTGGCCTGCAGTGGGCATAAGAATAGGCTGACTGATGATGACGAGATGCTTCATAAAGGATTGCTGACATGACATTTTTTACCTTTCAGTGTTGTACTTGAAGTGTAGCACAAACGGGGCATGCCAGACTGGTGAAATGTCTTGTATCTGTTCCTTCACAGTTTTTTCTGCATCCAAGCCTTCTAAACCTTAGAAAATAATACTGGCAAATGTCACAATACCCTAAATACTTTACTGTAATATAATCATTGCTGCGTACCATTTTCGTTATTGGCACTTGTGCGGCAAATGCATCACAGCATCACTATGCAGTAGCTGCCTCGACTCCTATGTTCACTGCCGCAGCCCTCCCCTCCTTTTTTTTATGAAGCAGCACCATCGCACTGAGCATTATTGCTGTACAACATCGGGAAATGTTGTTCTCTGTCAAGACATCACCATCCACAATATCAGTAGTGCCAGGTCTGGCATTCTGAGACAACATTAGTATCGCATTACAATGTCTAGCAGGTGTTTCCCCGACTTCCATTCTTGCTAGGCATGATACTTTTATGCGTGAGGAAAATGTTGTTCAATTTCTACTGCTTTGGAAGTATGTGTCAGTGCTTTTTTATATGCACGCTACTCACTACTTTGGCTCAGTGGCTATGGTGACCTGGCGCTAAGCAACAGCAACATTCTAGTTGAGGCAGAATACAAAAGCATTCGTGTACTTTGATTCAGGTTGGTGTTAAAGAAGCCTATTTGGTAAAAATTAATTCTGAGACACGATAAACTATATTGGAAGGGCTAAGACAAGTGATGCGGTAATCTGGGATTATAAGTTGGTTGCCTGGTGATGTGAATAAAAAATTAAATGTGAAATAATTTCGGTGAAGCTTGGGAAAGAAAACATTCACACAAACATGAATGGTGAGGACATGTACAGGCGCTGTGTGAATGTCTTTTTTTCTTTTTTTTTTCCTTCCAAGTGCGCTGTTTCACTAAATTGTGGATCACCGACTAGCCAGTCAGTACCTATTGTGAAATAAGGAAGGAAGCAAAAATGAATTTGTGTCCCTGCATCTCTCTGTCATGTTTCTTTTTCTTCTCTTCTCTTTTGGGCAATTGTTCATGGTCTCTGTAATCTCTTCCACTCTCTGGGCAGGGTCAACTGGTGGGCGTGGTGGGTCGGGTAGGCAGCGGCAAGAGCACGCTACTTGCGGCCATCGCGGGCGACATCTGCCGGGTCCAGGGGACGGTGACGCTCCAGAGGCTGGACATGGCCTTGGGTCTAGTGCCCCAGCAGCCGTGGCTCCAGCGCGGCACCCTTCGTGCCAACGTGCTCTTCGGGCGGCCGTTTGATGCGACCCGCTATCAGGCAACTCTCGAATGCTGCGCCCTTCTCGACGACCTAAAGGTGCCACTCTCATCTTGCCCCTGACTTACTTAGCTTGATGCATGTCTTTTTTACTATTTAAACGTCAAGATATATCAGAAAGGCAACATGGATTAGTTTGGTTTATGTTATCTTACAAAGGTAAATGAATTGCAGAAGGGCAGCGGATTGGGCGAGTTGGTGTTGCATGGTAACAATAAAAATTCAAACAGCGCATAAACGACGGGACCAGAATGAGGAGGAGACAAACACGGCGCTGAACTTACAACTGATTTATTTGAAGTAGGAAGACAAACATTTATACGTAGAAAACTGGGCACGCATGCGCCCGGTCAATACATCAATGATCAGAAACAAACTCCGGACAGCAAACATTCGCACACATTGTACCTGCCTTGCATTCTACCCTTTATGCAGCAATGCCATTTCTTTCACCGACAAGATTAAAGATGTTTTGCTAACGCAACTATTAGATTTTCTGATGATATGAAATGCTTCAGTGACTTCTCTGGTAGTCTTGTCACTATGAAAAAATAACAATTTTTACAACAATAACAATAACAATCTGCATAGTCAGTTGTCGAGATATTCCAGAAAGATTTTAAAAAAGCAACCTTACACTATTCACCCACCTAACTTGGACTGAAGAGTGAACAATCTTCAGCCCAAGAGACTATGATTAAACCTTATCATAATGAAGTCGCATTACACAAAAAATTATTTCATTATATCCTGTATTTACTATAAATGAGCATGCCCAGCAAGAAAACTTGAAACTGTGTACATGAGAGAAAGGTAAGTGCGATCTTGCCTATAGGGCATTGAAAGATCTGCAGATTTTGATGGCCCGTCACCGCTTTTCCATGCCGATATCTGGCACGTGAGCAATATTAAATTATAAGTGTGCATTGCTTGTCACAGCGAGTCAAGTTGCTGGCCAACATGCTCATGCATATGTGGAACGTGCCATTTCTAGTTGCTCCTGCTGTGTATCTGACATGTTTGTTACGAGAACACTAGATATTTTGAGCTCTAAGAAAACAATTAATTATCTTCGCTGTAGCCAATAATCTCTGTGACATTGCATTTTTAGTTTTGTTGTATTGCAGTTGAATACTCATTGAAATAAAGCATGGCCAGCCAAATTTCAGATTTACTTTCGTATACACAATAATTTCTTATAGCAATGTTCATTGCGTTGAGGTTCATCTGGTGCTGTGTAAGTCTGGATGATCAGTAATGACATAGGTCTTTATTCTTCTGCAGTCACTGCCCGCTGGTGACTTGACGGAAGTGGGCGAGGAAGGTCAGACACTCAGCGGCGGCCAGAAGCGGCGAGTCGCTCTGGCTCGAGCCTTGTACCAGGTGCGAGCTTGCTCATTGACTCAGACTTGGACAGTGTACCCCTGCATTTGCACTGACCAGCACAGATACCTATGCTGGTCAGTGTCCCACCGGAAATTTACAGCATCACATGCTAGCTGTTCATCCTTACCTCGAGCAAGTGGAAAGGGCTTATGGAAAAAAGAGGATACATAGGAATGGTGAGGGATTGAGGTGATGGTGAGCTAAAGAGTCTAATAGCGTGAAGACATCCACTAGTCATTTATTGATTTTCAGGTGGGAACAGCGGTAAGGCTGAGGGTGAAGTAAAGGCGCATAAAAGGTGCTGAAATACAGTGCAATGTGCTGCCTTTTTATGCACCTTTGCTATGTCTTCATCCCTAGCTCTGTTCCCACCTGAAAAAATAAAACTAAGGCATTACCAAGTCACTTAAATATTTAATCAGTTTTAGTGCATATACTATGTGGGTGCACTAACGATGCAGCAAGAGGTCTCATAGTGAGAGACTGTAGGGGAACCTCTTGGGATATGCTGCAAAGAATAACAAAACTACTAAAGAGCAAGGTAAAGTATATACTAAGAGAAATTATTACTGTGAAAATACCAGCAGTTGACATATGGTGCCCTTAAAGATGGTGAGGTTAAGGCTAGAATGGTACTTGTAACATGTGAAAAGGGGTGCCTGCTGAAGATTGTGCTGCGAAAATCAGTAGAGTGAATTCTGGTGCTAGTATCTACAGGAGCTGTTATCATTGTGGTTCAGCCACCATGGGATTGATGGCTGTAATTCAAATGTGTGCATAAACTTCATGCTTCTGGCTTCAAATGGCTTTGTCAATTTGCAAATTCGTCATCTTCAACTTCATATCGCATTATGTAAACGCAACAGCTCTCAGTTATTATGGATGTGTGAAGAAACTTATTGCCTTTATGCGTTTATAAAAATATGGTCACTTGAAATTTAGAACGATGAAATGTAATTGACACAGACATCACAACTTCTGAATCCACAAGCACAAAACTAAGGGTGTACTACTCATAGTTCCCATATTGATTGCGGTGCCAGAATTTCCTCTGGTAATTTTTGGGGAAAGCATCATGCTAGAATGACCAATAAGCAGTAATGGGCGCGTTAAGTTAGCGCGCTCCGAACTCCAAAGGAGCACGCTCGAGTGCGCTCGAGTGCGACGCCTTCGGAGCTTAACTTAACGGCCATTTTCGCCGACTGTTTTCGGGTGCACGAACGTGCCGTCTGGCGAATGTTATGTTGCTTCCGCATCCGCTATTGCACTTCGCGCACTTTTCGAAAATGGCCCCGCCGACCGTACTTCTGCAGTCCTTGTTAGACGATGAAGAGGTAGAAGAACTTGACGCGCGGCGACGGAGGCAGCAGCAGCGGCTGACGATGCGATGCAAGCTCAAAGCGCGCCAACACGTTGCCGATCTCGCCTGACAGCAGCTTCAGATGCCCGGTAGCGCGGCGGCGAGAGGAACGAGTGGGCAAGGAGAACGGACTTGCATTGGTGGAAAGAGTAGGAAACACGTAATTTTGCAGAAGCCGTAGCAGGCGCGCGCTCTCGCGCACCGTTTCCAGGATGGTGCGCGTAGAGCGCGCTCCACAATCATGCACCGGAAGTCGCTTTTTAGCCGTTAAGCTTAAAAGAGCGCGCTCTGCTGGCTAGAGTGCGCTCGAGCGCCTTAACTTAACGTGCCCAGTGTGTGTGGTATTTCCGACGACTGTGAAAGCTCCTGGCGTGAGAGCTGAGAGAGCAAGTGTGTGAGAACCGTAGAATTTCGTTGCAACATTCTACATTGTACAGCACAGCAGAGCAGTTGCACTTCTAGGTTACACGCAACCTTGTCTGTAGAGCGCCCAATGCACACTTGGCTTCTGTTGTTCTGGTGGAGGTGGAATGCGTGTGAATGCGGTGGAGGTGGAATGCGAATGTGTTCTGGTGGAATGCAAAAGCACTTGTGTGCCATGTTCAGGTGGTCAAAATTAATCTGGAGCTCCCACTCTACAGCGTCTCTCATTATCTGCCGTGTAATTTTGGGATTGTTAACTGCATAATCTAATGCCTTTTTTCTCCCAATTTGAGATTACTGCATCAGAATCATTCAAAAGTTCAAATTAACATGCTTGAGAGGAACTAGTGCCTTTACAGAATTTCAGGAACTGTTTTACTACAAGGCAAGTAAAAAAAAGGAATAATTTTCGTCCATTTGACTGTAACACAAAGCTACAAAAAAAATCCGTACAGGTTCCTTAGAAGGAAAGCATTGCAGTTCAAGAAAAATTCATCCTTGTTCGGAGTTTGAGCCCTGACCAGGAAAGATTTTTCCTCAACTTCGAAGCTTTCTGAGAAAACGATACGAGTATCCTTTGTGGCTTCGTGCTACGTACGGGTGGATGACAATTTTTCATTTCATGGACTTTCCTCCTCCTTGCAAGCTTCTGCCAAAATGATTCTTTATTATAAAGGATCGAAGCCCATATGGTTTCCTCACAATAAGCTTCACAGTCGAAGAAAAATTTTTCCTTCTCTGGTGATTGAACCTGGGGCCAATGCCCATCTTTGGCATCACTTCACTATCTGAACTAACCAAGAGACCAGCAGATTGCGGGTCAAGGACAGATTAATCAACAACTTAAAGTGCAGCAACCAGTTTAGCTTCGTTTCATCTTCAGATGAAGGGTAATCTAAATGTTCAATTTTATGAAACTTCTTTCACCTAGTAGATTTTCTGCAGAGCTCAGTTGTAAGAATCCCTGTTGACCAACGTTAAATTGACGGAAGTTGACTGGTAGTATAAATTCCATTTCTAGCCACGTGCAAGGATGTGCGAAGAGAAGAGTGCCCGAATGTTTGATTTTTCCCCGGACTTATGTGCCAGGACTGCGACGTGTACCTGCTGGACGACCCACTCTCTGCACTGGATGCTCACGTGGCCCAGCAAGTCTTTGAACGCTGCATTGTCGGTGCCATGCAAGGAAAGGCCCGGCTGCTCTGCACCCACCAAGTGGGCTTCCTTGCGCAGGCTGACCATGTGATTGTGCTGAGGGATGGCAAGGTTGTCGCAGAAGGTGAGGAATGGCGAATATAACATCAAAGGATTGATTGATTGATTGATTGATTGATTGATTGATTGATTGATTGATTGATTGATTGATTGATTGAAGTTCATTAGTTGTTCAAGATACAATCTGTCAACTACAGATAATTTAAGGGGGAACGTAGGTTCTACGTACAAAAAAATTACAAAAAGCAATTTTTGAAAATAAAGTTTTTGAAAGCTACAGCTACTCTTGTGCATATATACAGCGTAACCGCTAATTTGACTCCAGTTAATTTGGTTGTTCGTTTAATGCAATCCTAACCAAAGGTCCCGTTTGGCGCCTCTGCATTTCTATGGATTCAAACTTTCGTTATTTCTATCCTAAAATTGGCCTTTGCTGAATACTTTGAACTTGACCAGTCGGCCACTCCTCCCTCTCCTTAACCTCTCTCTTGCTCTCTCTCTCTCTCTAAGGCATGCAGCCACTTCACATCAAATTAAGCTATCACCTTATGCTATCTTTAAAAATGACGATATTAAAGAACACTGAAATTTCGTTTAAGAATTCATGCATTTATATAATGTATGTTGATGACCTAGCTTTTACATGACTTGGACAAACAAACAGTGCTAAACATGGTGCCAAACAAAACCGAGACAGCGCACAATCATGTGTCTTCTTGTTTGCAGGCCAGACTTGTTGCAGCCCAGGTAACAGTTGAGATAACCGTTGCTTTTCAGCCAGATCTTCTAGTAAGTGGTATGGCCATGGCTACGTACGGAAGATTGCAGGCACTATTTTGCATGTTGCCTGTCACTCAATCGCGCTTTTGGTGTTGTGGGCATGCTAAATTATTCTTGATTTAAATATACAAGAACAAAGCTTTGCATTAGAACTTCGATAGTATCGTATGATGCAAGTTTCACACTTTCGGTCACCTGGTGACCAACTTGGTTGAAGAGATGTTTGGAAGTAACATGCGATCATAGTATTGTAGTCATCACAGCCACCTGGTGCTGAGCGATTGGGCAGTGGTGAAACGCCCTCCCTGTGTCCATAATTATCTGTCAACTTGGCTGGTCGATGCCTTTTATGCCCCCGCCCCCCCCTCCTCGTATCTGTCGCCCCACTGCGCTTCATAAAATTATTTTCTGTTGGTCACTGTTGCAGTATTCAACATTCACCGGGTCGTTGAATTTTCTTACAAACACACTCCCCCCACCCCCGCCCCAGACTTTCACGTTGCTTTCACATTCGAGCTTTCCCTTTCATACATGTCACTCTTTCAGACCCCACTTGCAGAAACTTTCTGTTCCATGGGAAAGGGGGGATGGGGAAGGATTTCTTCAGGAAATTTCAGAGGGGAGAGGGGTCAACCCCAAACTCCCCACCCCTTCTGTCTACTCCAATGTGCTACATGTACAAGTTGAAACCGAGCTGAAGTTGATGCTGAACCGACACTTTTTCTTTAAATGTGTTTTTTGGTTGCTTTTCTAGTCTGTCGGATTGTTATCTCATTATCTAGAACAGCTAGAGCTATCATTCCTTCTTTAACGTAATGTCCAATCACTATTCACATAGTGCTGGGATCAGATTTTTAATTTGCTGCCCATTTTCTTTTTAAAATTTGATTTTGTTTTTTCCTCTCAGTAATCATGGTACAAACACTGAAGTTTGATCTAGAGAATGGCTAATTACGATTTTGTTTGAGAACTGCTTGCAGCACTGCATTTATTTTGCTTTTTCCAGTGCCTACCTATCCAATAATATCAGCTCTCTGCTGAGCAGCGTCTTTCCTATTGTGTCCAGAAACAATAGAGGGGTAACCGTGTGTGTCTCCTGAACTAATTGACCTACAAGTCTTATATTTTCATCAGGTTTGCCCATAAAATACAGAAAATATCTCAACAACCGACGTCTCCCCTTAGAGACAAGGCTCCCGAAGTTAGAGAGATCACCGGGACACTTAGGTATTTTTTACACCAGAATGCAGATATGAAATCAGGTAACTAAGCAAAAAAAATCAAAACAAATGAAATTAACACACAAACATGTAACTGGCTATGTGAATACATAAATGATTGAAAACAAGACGCAACACCGTGAATAACATGCAGTAATCAAGATTACATACCAAGAAGTAATGGAACATGACATTTAGAAATATGTAAAGTTAATTTGACTGAAAATAATGTTTGAGCAGATGCTTAAAGGACTGTAAGGATGAAGAGAACTCATGTGGGTATTAGAGACAGTTTCAAAGTCTTAGTGCACCAAAAAGTTAGTTTCATCCAAAAGGCAGAGGATTAATTGCAATAGCAAATCAGTAGACAGCTATACGAAGTAAGGATAGTAGTTTTATCGGCCATGTAAACATAGAAACATTCGCTTACTGAGGGAATTAACAAGCATGGTGTCAGCGTGCACAAGCAAACATGAACACATCACACTCGATGAGCACGGACACTCGCTGTCGAAATGCTGGTGTGAGCAAGCACAGCAGCAGCAGTAAGCAATGTGACGTTCATGCTGTCTACCTCTTCAATGCAAGAGCAATGAGAACACAGCATGGACAAAAGTGTGAGCCGCTGCAGATCCCTTTCAAGATTCTGCGCTTGCAACCATGCAAAGTATGCACTTGGCGGAGTTGAAGCCGCCCCCCCTCACGTGTTGCCTCCCCATTTTTCTTCATATATGGCGTGCGAGATTAAGCCATGATCGTCTGTTCCCCTTGCGCCTGATCATGAAATACGCAGTTGCAGCCAAAGCACCTGCTTTTTTTAACTTGATGATTGATTGTTTGGTTAATTGCTTGCAGTAGTACACAATAAGTCAGGCATACATCAAATCTTTGTGCTGCAGTTATTTCAGTCCCAGTACAGGTAAATCTCAATTCGAACTGCATGATTTTTTTTTCTCACCGCCTCTTGACAGGTCCACCGTCCACAGTACTTAAGTCATCCGTCATCGAGGCACTGCCAGAGCTGGCAGCATCCGAAGAACCGTCTTTGTCCAAGACATCATCGTCATCATCAGCAGCGAAGTCCAGCCACAAGACCAGCTCAGCCATGCTCCAAGAATCCGGCAGAATGCTTGTCGAAGACGAGGAACGCGAGTTCGGGGCGGTGCGTCTGAGCACAGTGCGCTCTTACTGGGACGCGGTTGGCACCTGGCTTGCTGCTACAGTCCTGCTGTCTCTCATTCTTATGCAAGGTCGGTGCATGGTCTCTCTTGTAACATTGCATTCTGCGCCACTGTACGATTCCTGCATAAATTAACTACAAGCCCTTTATGATGCATAAAGATACAGAAAGAACAAGGGTTTGATAATTATTTGCAATGCTTGTAATTAAACCACTAACAGGAAAGTTTTGCTGCACATTAAACTTAATATTTCCCTTATCTTCAATGAATTTGAGAATGATGCCTTGCATAGTTGTTTCAGGACCCTGGAAAGTACAGCAGATACCAGTGATATGACACTGGAATGTTTGAATAAGTAACTTTCTACAAAGACTAATTAACCTACTTGTTTTAAACATTTTACATTCGCCACTTACAACTTGCTTACTTCATTAACAATATGGAAGCACTGTGTTGCGCGTATTTCACTGAGGATCACAAGAAAAAGCAACTTCATGCCTTGTATAAAGCATAAAAATTGGATGAGGACCTGTGAAAGCACACAATTAAGGTGCACACATCAAACATCTGGCACATGTCCCACGTAAAGCGTCCCCCATTTCCTGCAAATATGAAATATCTGCCATTTATGGTATTCGCAGGAATATGAAATAGCTTTTTAACTGTTCCTTATGATGCCTCTAGCAATTTCCATTTAATCCCCAATTGACACACACACTTCAAAACTCTGCAAACTGACATATAACATTTTTTGTGCACCTCTAGTTGCATTATCAGTTTTGCTGTAACACAACATTCAATGGTCACCTGCCAACACACTCGCATTGTTTCAGTGTCCCGAACCTCCACCGACTGGTGGCTTGCTGTGTGGGTCTCGTGGGCCAACACCACTAGCAATCTGCAAAATCATCGCCTCATCAGGTGAGCCTTCTTTTCAAGCTACGTTGCGGATTGCATGGTGCACACCTCAAAACTACCGTTCTACTAATGTTTGTTATGATTATCAGTTATGATTGTCAATTGTCGACGGAAAACTGACAAGATTTCTTTTAGTGCATTTGTGATTAAGGACGAGCCCTAAGCCTATCGTGTAAAAATTACTTGCAGAGAACAGCATAGGCTTGTAGTATTTATTTTGCTGCTAAGAGATTGTAAGCTTTCTAAAAGATTCTTGGAGCTGAAGTAAAACTTCAACTTCAGGAGGCAGCTTTTGGTCAGTGCCGTTGAATAAGATCACTCAAAATTTTGCTTTTAAATTTACTTGTACATGTAGTCTTGTCGTGCCTATAGCTTATTTGTTCCTTAAAAATTTACGTCATCAGATTTCGCAGTTGGAGCATTATCATTCCAGGCAAAGAGCCCAAACTTCTTATCTGAAAGGCCAACTGCAATGAAATTTGAATTTGACTAAATTGGTTATAACAGAGTAGTATGTACAATCAAAACAATCCTGACAGGGCTGGTAATTTGTCCATGCTTTTTTTTTAAATCTTATTTTAGGAGCCTTTAAATAGTACGTAAGCAGTTGATGCAGGCACCTGGTGGTTAAGCACATATGATGCAGATCAGAGAACATGGCTTTTGAGATCTTTGGCTTGCCGTGGGCGCTGCTCATTCTCAGAGCTCATGCCTAGTCTCTGCATTTTTCTCGTCATTTCAGGTTCTGCTTCCTTTCCGGTGTGTAGTGATGGCAGAGCTTTTTTTAAAGTTTTATGTTATAAACGTGTATTCTCGAAATATTTTTGTGATGCACTTTGTAGGGAACATGTGCTGTGCCCATACTATTTGAAACTAGACTTTTTACATAGTAGGAAATCTTGTTGCATTGTCTTGAAAGACAATGAGCTTAAGTTTTTTTTAGGTAAATTAACATTGCAGCTACTTATTTTTTTTTCGGTTTTTACTGTTTCAGAGATACAAACAGTGATGTCATGAATGTGTTCCTGCCTATCTACGGTGGCCTGGCCGTGGCCAATGGTTTGCTTACCTTGGCTCGGGCTTTTTCGTTTGCCTACGGTGGTGTCGTGGCTGCCGTCAAAGTCCACGACTTGCTCCTGGACAAGGTGCTCAAAGTAAGTATGTCCCGCACTGTTTTAAAGGCCAACTACAGCATTTTTCACATGCAGAACTGCTTTTCACGAGTGGTGTCATTGATAGGCGCCTTCGTCTGACCGAGCATGCACTGGGACTCGGGGCACTTGCAATCTTGCTGCACCACAATTCCATTCAGTGACGCATGTAATGTGTGCCCGATCCTTTTGCAACAAATAGTGTGTACTCACGGACTATTCAGGATGCCGTACCTCTTCCACTGTCAGTCAAGAAGTCATGGCGAAACTGGGGATTCGGCTAAGGTGTTTGGTATATAATACAATGACTTTCTACAGTGACTTTACATTGATTTTTATATTGATTTGTACAATTATTCTGGCCACTACACATATTATGAAGCTGCTTTATTGGCTGATGAAGTTATCTGGGATCCGTAACACCGATACATTTGTTTTCATAGCAAGTGACATGACAGATAGCTTGCGCTAGTTGGTAGGAATTCATGTTAGGAATAAGCTAGGCATGCAGACATGGACATGAGATGAGGGAAACGGCGTTTGCGTTGTCTGTTTCCATTTTCTTGTGTCCGTGTCAGCGCGCCCAGCCTTTTTCTAATGTGACGAATGGCACGCGTTCCGATTTCACTTTCAACGAGAATAGGCACCACGAGCCCACGCGCATAATTTCATCTCCTTGCAGCACAGTGAAACAGCGCCCTCAGACCATGCGCACACCTGGCAATACAAAGGCTCTGACCAATAGCACCGCTGGTTGAAAGCAATGCATGCAGATGTGCATGTCTATTGAGCCGTGCGTGCTCCTGGGCACCCTTTCTTGGACTGAGCAACCACCACAAGGTTCTGCCCCATAGAACAAAGTGGGCCGCTCTACAGGGCACTTATGACAGTGGAGGGCAAAATTACTGGATATAGCAGGAATTGAGAAATTGAGTATCTTTCTCGCTATAATGTATAGGTTCGGGCCTTGTCACAGGCCTTGCGGGAGAACAAGCTTTAAAAGAGGGTGGCGTTTACGGAAGGATGGGCCTTACACGAGTAAATACAGTATATCCAGTACTCATTGTAAGCATGGATTCATTACATGCTGATACCAGCTACAAACATTTTGTATTTTAGTTATACCAAAAAATTCGTTTTATCGACGTTGGCCTGTACTTGGACATGGCGTGACATCTGTTTAATTTTTGTGATCACTATGAGGATGCGTAGCAAATGCCAGCCTAAGTCGACTATAGGATTTGTGTATACCTCTCACACTTTTGTATGTTTCCATTCCTGAACCCCTCACCTCTGTAATGCTTCTTCATAATCCCTGAGGGTAAAATAAACAAGTTACCGAGTTTGTTATTTGTTAACGCAGGCACCCCTGTCGTTCCTGGAAGCCACGCCTGTGGGCCGGGTGCTAAACCGCTTCTCGACTGACGTCTGGTCGATCGACGACACGCTGCCGTTCATGTTGAACATAGTGCTCGCACAGAGCGTGGCTCTGGCAGGCACATTGGTGGTTACCTCCTACGGCCTGCCCTGGGTGCTTCTCTTGCTCATACCCCTGGCGTTTGCATACAACTCTCTGCAGGTACGACGTGGTGGGATGCACTCTTGTAGTGAAGCTGTTCTTGTGACCACAGCTGCCCATAAATACTGAAAGTGTCGACATTGAAAATGCAACGTTTGAAGCTGTTCAAACCTATCCAAGAATCCAAAAGCATAGCATGCTGAAAATTGGAAGAGATCTGGAGGGTTGATGTGTGGACAGTTCTACAAGTATAGGAATTAGTCACATTTTGGGCAATTGTCAGCTGTCAAGGTTTCTCTGCTTTCTTGCCCAAGCAACTTGTCAGTGTCCCAAGGAGTTTTCTGAGGCATCACTCACACTTCGCTGGTGCTAATAAGGTTGCAATTCTGCAAGGTTGTGTGTCTACCTGTTTTTCTTTTTGTTATTAATGTTTATATTTGTGATAGAACATACTTCACCATGCAAGTTCTCTAATTTTAACCTTTGGATTTGTCTTTCATTCGCGTTTTTTCCTTCACTGTTTAATAATTGCTACAAACTGTACTATATTCTTAACATGCCACTTGTGCTTCATGTAGACTTTGCGCGTTTCTTGCTTCGTGTTTTTTTTATTCCTCCCAGCATCATGCAATAATGAACTTTCTGCTGTGTTATGATAATGATATATACTATATGTATATATTAGCCTTATTCATGTGCACTGCAGCACAAAGGTCTTTCCCAGCAATTTCCTGTTGCCCCTATCTTGCTCATCGGACCCCATACTGTGCTTACAAATTTCATCATTTCATCGTACCACATAGTTCTCTGCTGTCCTCTACTTCTTTTGGCAACCATTCTGTAGCTCTAACAGGCCACTGATCATCTGCCCTCCAGCATTACGTGGCCTTCTCAACTCCGTTTCTTCTTAATCTTAACGAGAATATCGGCAATCATTGTTTGCTCTCTAACCCACAGTGGTGTCTTTGTGTCTTCTAATGTTATGGCTATCAGTTTGTCTGTACCATATTTAATCTGTCACTGAACAAGTGCTGGAACTGCATCTCCTGCAGCAATACTACCGTTGGACATCACGAGAGCTGAGACGTCTGGGCAGCATCACGCTGTCGCCTGTGTATTCGCACTTCACCGAGACGTTTGCTGGTCTCTCAGTCATCCGCAGTTTCAAGGCAGTGTCCAGGTGAGACAGGTGCTGCTTTGATAGTTCAGTTTTGTAGTCTAATTAGCGATCCAAAATTTAACTCCATGGCTTGGGACAAGGGCATAATTGAAGGGGCAAACAAAGATGCTTGCTCTTGTCTGCTCTTTGATTTTTGTTTTTGTCCAAAGTGGTGCTGTCACATTTTGGATAACGTGGAAGCAACTAGGCCAATATTCGGTGTCATAAGTCAATGATTTGGTAATTTGACAGTGAACCATATGAGTTTTGCAGATAAAACAGTCCTGTGATAAATAATAAGAAGTGTTATCTAATGCATATGTTACATTAATCGTTGCTGTAAATTATACGCTGACTGTTTTTGTGTGCCTTGAGGTGAAGGTGGGGAATGTACCCTGCCCACATTTGCTAAAGCAGTCGCAAGGCCTTGCTTCACGCTAGGAATGGTTTCATTTTTCTTCCTCTGTTTTCTCTCTCTATGAATGAAATTAAACTGAAATTACTCACCGGGACCCTTTGCACAGTGGTTTGCTGATCCTGGTACAGTAACCTCTATTGCGGATTCACTTTGATTCACTTTAAGGCACACCAGTTTATGGTCGTCAGTTCGCATCACTCTTTTGTTGTACTATCAGATGCAGTCGTGAGAACTGCAGTGATGATAATTTGCGTTTGTTGGAAAATGTCTTGCATTGCCCTTATCCCTTGCATGATACATTGCAATGATAGTAGTAATGTAAAGTATGTAATGAAAGTCCCCGATGGCTGCTAGTACATGCAACATCATGTGGGATGCTTTCTTGTAGTATTGCTCACTTTAAGGTTAAATTACAAGTTGTAATCAAATTTGTTATCAAATTAGCCTTAACTTTGGGAGGGTTCTTTCCCATGTAGGTTTTTTAAAGTATGTCTCTTGTAGAACAGGCTGTCAGATTCATTAAATGTGCATACCCAACGAAATTTCTTTGTTGGACCCACCTCATTGTCTTCCTCAATATTCCCACACTTTTAGAACTTTCTTGCACCTTCTGTGCCCTCAGTCACATCACTCCATAGTCCATGAAACCTGCAATTCAATTCCATTCAATTTATGTGTACAGGCGTGATCAAAAGTTTGGAGGCCAAAGGTGCCGCAATTTTCAATTTTTTTTAGTAGCCTGTGCACTCTGGCTGAAATCCAGACTGCATGCATATGTGTGCACGTTTGACCAATACAATGAATTAAACCAATTCCAGGCCTGGGATCTGCGCTTCAATATATTTAAATTTTTTGCTGGTGCAGTAGACCATTTGGGTCAATTTCAGGCGTTCGATTTGATTTGCCTTGTGGGCTTCTTGCAGTTCTTCACATGTATTATGGAGTCTTATAAAGGTGGGCCATTGAAGCTTTCTCAGAAGCCCCAATGGCAGTCTTGGTTGCTTTTCTGATGAGAGTGTTAAGTTTCTCAATTTTGGCTTTATTGAGGTTGAGATAGGGAGTACCATACGTTATTTGACTGATTATAAGTGCTTACATGATATGGAGAGTGTCTTGCTCTTTGAGGCTCTGCAGCCTGTTGGCGACCCATTTGATAAGGTGCATCACTTGCATGAGTGAGGCCTGCAGTTTGAGAAGTGTAGCAACACCCCTACTGCACTGTCTTGATTACAGGCCGCTGGCAGAAAAAATTGAAGCAAAACAGCGAATCGCAAATCACTTACGGGACGCCATTACGATGACACCCATCCCCCGCAATATGCATCCCATCCACCACAAAGAGCGAAGACAAGTGAGAGCCCAAGCTCTACACAAAACGTACTCGAAGAACCCTGACACCTGATATACGGATGCAGCAAAATGTCCGAAACGCTCGGCCTTTGCCCTGAGTGCTGCAGATGCCCAGGGCAAGGAACAAGCTGCTGCCACGGTAACTGCAAGGGGACCCAGACACAGCGGAAGAAGTGGCGATCATGCTTGCCATTTCCACGTGCACTGACTGAGCCGTGATAGTCAGCGACCCCCAAGCGCCTGTTGCAATAACCAAAAAGGAAAAATCTCAAAACAAGCCATGAGCATCTTTACTGAAACCAGTAACTGAAGGGGAGGACATCTTCCAGACACCTACCATATTTTCGCAATTCTAAGCACCCCCGGATTCTAAGCACAACCCCCCCCCCCCCCCCCTCTATTTTTGCGAAAAAGTTAGGAAAAAAGTTTGCATGCGAATCTAAGCACCCCCCCTATTTGTTAGGAAGCGCACGTAGCCAAGGCCGCTAAACGCGCTTGCTTACTCTGGAATCATTGCTCGGCGGACCTGCAGGCACGCGGTCGATGCTTCTATTGGACGCGTTTCGCGGCCATCTGACCCTGGAGGTAAAGACAAAGCTTCGGAACATCAATAGCGACGTGGTTGGGATTCCAGGTGGCATGACGCCAGTGCTGCGACCCCTCTACATTTCAGTCATCAAGCCCTTCAAAGCCAATCTCCAACAGGAGTACGAAGAGCGGGGTTGAAACCCTGACCGGAAGAAGATGCCGACGGGAAAGCTGCCGAAAGCGTTCCCATCAACCATCGCAAAGTAGATCTCGGACGCGTGGAAGAAGGTCCAAGTGGACGTTGTGTCAAATCATTTAAGAAGTGCTCGATCAAAAACAACTTCGACGGAACGGAAGACGACCTGCTGTGGGATACCGAGAGCAGCAGTTCAAGCGGTGCGACGAACTCGAGTGCCAGTGATAGTGACTGAGCATCCTACACAAGCGGTGGGTTCACTGTCTGGACCGATTTTTCTTTTGAATGTTTGCAGAATAAAATGTTATTTCTCGCACCCATCTCGTCATGCTGTCGCAGCGAAAAGAGGGAGGGGGGGGGGGTCATTCTAGATTTTCTAATCTAGGCACCCCCCTCTCACTTTGGGCATCTCGATCGTGAAAAAAAGGGGGTGCTTAGAATCGAGTAAATACGGTACATCATCTGGACCTCGGGACACGAGTCCCTGGTGGGGAACGAAGCGGCTGACACCGCAGCCCGAGGGCATGCAAGGCGGGCTTTCCTGCCAATGGGGACCAGAAAGACGACGAGACAGGAAGATATCTTGAAGAAATACACCAACATGCTACAGCACCATAGACTCGAATGCAGAAGGTACCCCCTACCTCACTTGAAACTCAGCAGAGAAGACACAGTTATCTTAAGAAGACTGCAAACAAACCCCTATGTTAATGGTATCCTATTGCATAAGATATCTCCAACGCAATTCCTGTGCCTCTGCAAGTTTTGAGGAGTTCCGGGCACCCTGTGCCACATGGTAATGGAGTGCTCAGGGCTCGCAGAACCCCTCAAAAACCGAAGATGGCAGATAAAAAAACAGCCGATTCAGACAAGACGGAAAATGACAAGGAAGAACTGTAGGAGGCCATGCTGTCTTGCCTAGGGCTGGATGACCAGCAAAAGTTGGGCCAACGGGCCAGGGTGGTAGCAAGAGCCCACGGATTCCTGAAATGAGGAATCCACCCATCTGGGCGCGGGGAGATATCTCTTTCTATCGCTAGTTCACAACAAATGTTTATCGCTCTCTCTTTTGCTGGTGCCGTGGTCCCAAACTTTTGATTGCAACTGTACATTTAATACAAGAAGTGCAGAGAGCAGAAACGAAAAGCTTGTCATGCGACAGCTTAACGGAGCCCCTGTACCCCTAAAGGCAAATCTTGTCGGATAGTGAATCAAGTTTACGTTTGTACAAATAAGGCTTCTTGATTTTAGTTGTTAAGTGTGACATTTTAGACAAACATCACAAACATTAAGTCACACAAAGGGCAACATTGCTAATGACTAGTATCTTCCACAAAATACTAGTCACAAGGTATCCCCCTCCCACACGTGCACGCACGCACACGCACACAAAGACAGAGAGAGACAGAGTCCATGTAGCAGTGAATACATTGAAACAAAAGGCAGTATGACAAAATTGATCTTACTGTTTCACAAGTAAACATAGTAAACATAGTAAAACGACAAAAATGTAGACGTACAAAAACAAAGTTCACAATAGGGGGTCAGAAAATTTAATTATGGGAATTCATCGCTGTTTTTTTTTTCTCCTTTTTTTTTAAACCTAGGTAGGACATTAGGCAGTATAATAGCAACAGCTTGGTGGCGTAACCCACCGCCCCGTTCCAAAGGGGACGCTCATAACATCCATCCATCCATTTGTAAGTACATGAAATACAGATTTCAACTTTGGGAATATGGTGTGTATACTACAATGCTTTGATGCTTATTGTGCTAACGTTGACGTTCCATCATGAGGTGGGTTCATACAATGTTTTTACAATGTTTTTCACACAATGTTTTCATGATAGTCTTACACATTGTATGGCTGCTCTGTAGCCTTGGGTTCCCTTGTGCCATAAAACAGTAATATTAATCATAACATCATCCCTGCCTGCTTCACGCCACTTCAATGATGAAGGCTTCTGATCTACTTTGCTCTCAGGTTCTGCCAGGAGAACTTGCACAAGCTAGCAGTCAATCAGCAGGCAGTGTTTGCGTCACAGGCGGCATCTCAGTGGCTTAACCTGCGACTGCAGCTCATGGGTGTCCTGCTCACTTCAGGCGTCGCCTTCCTGGCCGTGGTGCAACACCAGGTCCGAGGGGTCAGTGCAGGTCAGAGCCATTTCGCTGTCTTGCCTCTTTGCCTATCTCCTCCGTTGGGGTTTTAAAGCTCTAGGAACAAAACACACAGTGCACACGGTGCAGTGAAAGCACAAAAAGTACATTTATTGCCCTTTTTAACCAGAATGCCAGCTAACAGAAATACTACAAGGAATGCAACATGCTGAAGAATTGAAGAGGTCAGAATTTCCATACAAGTATACCGACCAAATAATGTTTGCACATGTCATATGCCAATGCCTAAGTGATTCACTAGTGCGGTTATGCGAACAGAAGTGCATTTGAGTGATTGGAAAAGCCTGGCATCAGAGCCTTCCCTGCATAGCACCCACTCGGGGGAGGAAGTTGGCATCATAGTTACGCAGTACGGCATGAGACGGCGTGAGGCGTTGGACGAGTAATAACTGCTTTCGTGATCAGACAGAAAGCAGCGCATCGTCGTCATTGTCATCGTACTATGCACGACCTCGTTCTATGCTTGTTCTGTCGCTATGCTACCTATAAACTTTATGATGCCATTCATGGTCGCCATGTTGTGATGGTAATGGCGATGACAGTGGCTAGGCTGGCTCTGTAGGTAGACTGTAGCGAATGCGGTTTTAGTTTCATGTTGGATTGCACTGCCCGAGCAATTTTCGGACAAATTTTCTTAGCAAGAAAGGTGCGGGCTACAGTTGGGTAAATACTGTAATGATTTATTGTGAGCTGCTGTTTTCATTTTAATGTTTCCTGGTTCAAACCAAAAATAGGAGTCTTTAACGGGAGATGACCTGTGTTCGGCATGATTCACTGTACCCTAAGCACAGATGCTGCCGCTATTGGAATCGTTACTGCGCTCACCATTGGCCTTGGACACATGCCTGATGACCAGCCAAGTTTGAACTACTCGACGAAAGCTAACTTAAAGATCGAAATAGCGAAAGTTTCGTCCCATAGAAATTTATGGGCGCTGGCCAGGACCTTCCGTCGGGGTCAAATTAATGGAACTGCACGGTATACACGATATAAGAAGATGTATTAAATTCTGGTGCTGTTGGTCACATGGGCTGCAGGTTTTGTGGGCCTTGCGCTGTCCTACGCGCTCTCGATCACCTCCCTGTTGAGCAGCCTGGTGACGTCGTTCACGGACACTGAGAAAGAAATGGTTAGCATGGAGCGAGCTGACCAGTACATCAAGGGACTCGAGGAAGAGAGGCTGGACGGTGGCATCCTGGTACGTTGTCACGCCTTCTGCGGTTTGCTACGCATGGTACAAGGTATTGCAGTGCAGCTAAAGACCTGTGTGCTTCATATACTTGTGTAAGGGCCGCAGCCCCAACTTGGCATCCAAAATTTGGAAAAGCGAAATTTCCAACGGAGAAGCAGCCACATTCAGTGCCCTGATGCCACACACAAGCATTGGCGAATTGTTGCGCACTGCGTACTTCTGTGTGCCTCTACTAAATGCCGAGAGCCAGGATGTGTACAAGATCCAGGGTGTGCAGAAGTCACTGACTGCACCGGCATCATTTTGACCAAAAAGTTTGGTCTCGTGTAAGAGTCACACCTCATTAAAATTGTGAAAAAAAATAGAAAGTATGGCCCTTACACAAGTCTATATGGTATTTTTATTTTGTCACATGAGATTATGCCTGCTTTGAGTCAAACAAAAGCGAAGCTTCCATTTTGAGATTTCACTGAGGTCAACATAGCAGCTAAATGTATTTGCATCACAGCATTGTAGTCTACCGTAGTACGCCCAGAGATGGCTCACCCAAAATCTAAAGCGAATTGGGTCAAATGAGGGAGTGGGCTATATTTCAATGCGCAATAAAAAAAAAGTAAAAAAAAGCATAGCCAAAGGCTGTGAAGGTTTGTTTCTATGCCCTTGTTCAGTCTTCCTCAGAAGCTTCAAGAGGACAGCCGCTATCACTGTCAACAAAATGTCAAGTCCGGGGATTGTTCTCCATTGTTCGCCTATCTCCCATGGTGCTTAGCATCAGCCAAGGTTACCGTTGAAGCTAAGGGGGATGAACCAAAGGTGACTGTCCATCCCAACGAGCGTTCTTTCTTATCCCTGGCGACCCGATGGGCAATCTTCGCGTGTTTTGAAAAAAAAAAAATCAAACTGTGTCATGAACAAATGTGGGTTTTCTTTCAGGTATGGGGCATCTCTCTAGATATTATGGTATGTGTAACTCAAACAGGGATTAATGTTTGCTGTCAGCAGCTCCAAGAAAGAGGGTGGGGGAATGTACAACAGCACAGTCGAACCTCATTATAGTGATGGCAACACAAAAATCCGGCACAAAAATACACAGTGATCCAGCACAAAAATACCTTTATGCGTGGTATTCGTTAAAGCATATATTCATTACATGCTGATATTGGCAAGAAACATTCTTTAGTTACTTCGTTATACTTGACAATTTATTATATCCGTCTTCATTATATCAGTGTTTGACTTCTCGAATTTCACCTTTGTAGTGCGACTTCATCGCAGTGTTTTGTGCATTGCCGTGAAGCTGCAGTGGGCTTCAATAGAGCAGACAACTGAACAGACATCTTACGGCGCTGTTTATGATAAGGAGTTGAGCATTGCTTTATGTGGATATTTGCATGTTAATTCATGCAGACCTTTTCTTCCTTTATTAAGTGCCTTAATTCTGGGTGTGGGCTTTATGCACAAGAAGGCCATACATCACAGCATTTCTGCCCCATGTACCACATGTCCTACAGCCTCCCTTTGGATGGCCATTCTGCGGTGCAGTCAAGTTCAGCAAGGTGACACTTCGCTACCGTCCTGGACTACCTGCTGCGCTCAGCGGCATCAGCTTTGAGGCGGCGAAGGGCTCCAAGGTGGGCATAGTGGGCCGCACAGGCGCCGGCAAGTCCAGCCTGCTCCAGGCTTTGTTTCGGCTTACCCCCGTCGAGAGTGGGCAAATCTACATAGACGGCGTCGATGTTCTTCGCATGCATCCCAAGGAAGTCAGGTATGTTCCATGGGTAAAGGAACTGATCAACCTGAGATTGACTCAAATTGAGATGAGTGCTATCAGTGTAGTGTCATGCAAGCTAAGATCGACTTGAGCTTACACAAAGTCGCATTTTCTCGAGCTCGTGTGGATACGTAACAGGCATGAGATGGCATGCTGTTTGGATTCTGAGTCTCATTCGCTAGGACTCTCACTGAAATGTTTGTTGCATTAAACGAAAAGGAATATGCTCAGCTTGCCACTCTCCTTGCTCCTGCTATCCGAATAACTCGTACCACACAGGTTACTGAAAAACAAGACGAATGGTAAACAAATAAAGGACGCAAAACTAAGTGCACAAGCTGTGACTTCATTCCGTATCTTTCTTTTTCCTTTTCTTTTTCATCTACCATTTGAGTTGTTTTCCAGTAACCTGTGTAGCGCAACTTACTCGGATACAGAAGACAGACTAGCTCCTCTACAAGCCTTAGTAACTGCTTCTGCAAGTATTGAAGCTTGAGTAAGTTGGTAACGGTTCATTTCAGTTGTGTTCAAAGTGCAAAAAAAGGACAGGAAGGTTTTAGTTTAAGTGCTCTTTTGCTCTGCCTGGTCCTTTTTTCTTTAGTATGTGTGCACGGTGTGCACCATTGAAATGACTGCTTCTGTTAGCTTGCCATTACAATCTTGTAGCCAAGCTTCGTATTAAAGCCACTTCCCTCCGTTACCAATCGCAACTGTCGCAGGTCTCGGCTAGCGGCCATCCCGCAGGACCCGTTCGTGTTCTCTGGCTCGGTGCGAGACAATGTGGACCCACGGGGGCTGCATTCAGATGCCCAGATTTGGCAGGCCCTGGACAGGTGCCAGTTGGGACGTACCATCCGGTCGCTCTGCAACAGCAGCGCTGGAGCAGGCACAGGCCTGGAAGCAAGCCTGGGGCCGCGCGGTTCTTTACTGAGCACTGGACAGCGTCAGCTTCTAGCCCTGGCTAGGGCCCTTCTGTACAAGGCACGGGTGAGTGAGAAGGAATGAGCGTTTTACAGCGAACAGCTGGTTAAAGGCCAACTGCAACTAAATAACAGGACCGCATAAAAAGCCTAGTTTCAGGCAGTTTTGATGCAGTCGAACGTGAATATAATGAAGTCGAATCCGGTGTGAGGATACCTTCGCTAGATCCAATATTAGTTATATCCAACAATTTGTTATATCTGTGTATAGTTTAATGTACTATTTCTCTTATTTGTCCCTTCCACCTAGCCAAAGCTACCTGGCCGCATCCTGTCCACATGAAGGAACCATCATCAGTGCGTGAGCGTAGTGAAGAATAAATAAGAGATAAAAACTTGAGGAAAAGGACCCACCGCCACCAGATTAAACCTGGGACTGTGTTCTCTAAAACTGTATGCTCTAGTAAAGTGCACCATGAGAACACTTAAGAAGCGTAAACATTAGGAACAGCTATTTCTCAAATGGCGGCCCTTTGTAGTTCATACCACAGTGCCCAACCCGACTATGCTCATCTGGTCAGCAGTGCGCACCCCTGGCCATGCTCAAGATAATTTGTGAACCTGAAACACCCATAGGCTGGTTGTGCCATCTACTCGTAAGTTAGTTGAAACATACATTTGACGGTAGGGTTTGTTTTTGTTTGGCGGATGGCAGGGGATAAAGCTTATTGACTTTCACTGCTGCTCGTGTCTCTCATTTTCAGACGTGACGGATCGGTGCGGAAAGCGTGCATGTCTTTTTTTTAACAATGCAGAAAATCAAGATCTGCTTCTGAACTCTGATTCTGCAAACTTCAATGATAATTATGAGGAGTCTTCAAGGGACAATAGCAGCTACAAAGATGTCATGTTGCCTGAGAAGCACTAATTATCCAAATTAAAATTATTGCATAACAATTTTTGTTACTTTTCAAATTTTAAGGTTTTTGAATATGTAGCAATATATATTGCCAATAAATAGTATTTGAATTTAAAGCCTACTTATATATTACTTACAAATTGAATTTGTTGCACTGCAGAAAAGACACTCGGCACTCAAAGGATTAAAACTAGCCAGTGGGTTCACAGGAGGGAGGTAAAAAAAGTGGGGTGTAGGGCTTTGGCTGGCCGTGCACGAAGTGCAGTGAAGCAATGTTGACATTTGGGCAAATTGGTACGTATCCATGGTAAAACGATGCTAGCCCAAAACCCTAGGTGGTCAGACTCAGTCGGGAACCCTCACTGTGATGCCCCTCGCAGCCAAGTGTACAGTTTCAGGACGTTTAACTCCATAAATAGAAGAACAAGAAGAAAGAAAGAATCTGTATGCGCTTTCAGAAAATTTAACAGTGCTTTTAACTTTGCAAACCATCCCCAAATAATGTGCAGTCTACTAGACCACTGACATTGCTTGCTTTTGCTGCCCTACTTATGGCAAGTACTTACACAGAATATTGTTTGATTGGTTCATTCATCGGCTTTCACATCCGAGAGCAACCTGAGAGAAATGATAGAGTTGCCATAGTGGAGAATTCTAGGTTAATTTCAACCACCCTTGATACGTTAACGTATATTCAAAGCTTGGTACAGGAGCGTATTCTGCATTCCAGCCCCGTTAAAATGGAACCAGCATAGCCAAGAATCGATATTGTGACCTCCTGCTTGGCAACAGAATATCGTATCCGCGAGCTGCCACAGTGGTTTTACAGTGAAGGCAGATAAAGGGACTTGCTGGGCGAAGTACACTTGCCGAATGCACTTCAATCAGTACCACCTGTGCTAAGTCGTAACAAGCATGCTGTGGGTAAGCATCGATAATGACGAAGTTAGCCGCCATTATTCTTTCATTGAAGTAGGCCGCTGGCATCATCGTGTGCTTGCTCCTCCTGTTGTTGCATAACCCCTTAGTTTCTCCATAGTTCTTGAACCTTCAGGATTGTGAGAAGGGTACGGCAATCTTTCAGTGAGTTTCGTCACGTTCACAGAATGTAGACTCCATGTAAGTACTCTTCGTAGGAATGTCAGATATGAGAACAGCAACTGTTTCCTGTGTGGCATACTTGGAAAGCACCTATCCAGCCACTTAAGTATATGGCCAACACGGAACGTCATGAAAAACGATGAACACAGTGAAGCTGCTACCTGACGAAATACTTGCACCGAAAGCAAACACCCAGCTGTCTATATTCCAACTTGTTTTGCGAAAACACTTTGCACTTATTTGTCAAACTTGCAGTGCAGGTTCAATTATAAGTGTTTTTTAATGTATACAACACATTTTAAATATCATTATTGTCACCAGTGGTTTTGGTTTTGAAGCACAATCTTGCCATGTATAATTGCCATGTATTATATCCTACAGTACCTGTAGGATATAAAAGCATTTATGTCACTAACATAATGCCTATCAATAATTTTTTCAGGTCCTTTGCCTCGACGAGGCAACTGCGGGCATAGACGCCGAGACCGATTGTGCAATTCAGGAAACAATTCGAAGCACATTCCAAGACACCACCATGCTTGTGATAGCCCACAGGTGAGCGCTTATCCCTGCTTTCAAGATTTTTCTTTCTTTTTTGCAGCTGATGAAAGCATGGTTTTACAGAAGCCAATTTCTTGTTTTATGAAGTTGTTATTTCATTACAGGGAGTTGCTGAATTTAATCTTTTGTTAGACAATGTAGAAAAGATGCAAGGCGTGCGCAATCGAGAACAGTGGCCACCCGCTGCAGCGGCTTCCCCGCAACACCCCTCGCCCGTCTTATATGAAAACGCTGGCCCGCACCCATTTTCATATTCCAGTACGAGCAAATCTCCATCGGGTCGTTGCATGTCCCATTCACAGCTATCACTGCCAACTCTATTGCGATAAGCTTCTTTGCCTATCTGTTTCACAGCACATTTTTAGTAGGGGATGACCTAAATACACAGCCGTTCCTTGCTGCAGATGGCACGAAGTGACTGTCATGTTTCACTCTGGTGGCATTGTATTCCGGTGTCACTCACTAATTAGGTTTTGTCTCAGTTTCCCGTCGCCAGCTTAAAACACTATGCAATAGGAAAATGGCAAGGTCGCCTCGGGTCACTCAAACCCCATTAGCTCAACTCACGTTAGTGCTTTGTGCCAAAATGATTTGCGCCGAGTGGGCACATGGAAATATCTCGTCGAAACACCCCGCTTGAAAAAACTGCTGACCCAGCACTCGAGGAGTGCAAGTGTAAGCTTGCCAAAGCCACATAAATGACAGTGTGTGTGTCGGGCTGCTCAGGGCCCCACCAGCTTGGCGCGCATTGGTGCCTTGTGCTGCAGCAATTTGCGCAACGCTTCGCCTTACGTAGATGTCAACACATTTGACTCTGCCAAATTTTTTAGTGACTTCGGATTGCACGTCCTCCCAGTCAGTAAGCTCTTTCTCACAACGTATGAAAGCACTTCTACTGTGTATGTGAAATGACTTTTGTATCAAGGAAAGAAATAATGGTTCATCATGTTTAATAGGATTTTAAATCCTTAAAAATGATCTTAAACATCATTTCCTTTGAAGTATACCCTGTCGTTAATTCACAGTATCTGTTTTCATTATTTCATTTTAGCAACCTACTTTGTTACAACAAGGTTTACTGCTAAATTGTCATTTCTCCAAATTTTACAGATCGCTCGATTTCACACAGAGCTAAGTTTCTTGCAGACAGTAACAAAATGCTATATTGATATTGAAAAGCTGCATATGTAACCAAAAAGATTCATGGTGCCATCAAACATGATTAGGTTCTGGCTTAACTGCAAATGTTGAACTCATTTTTTTGTTACCCACGTAATAAAATCTCTGGTTAAAACAAAATGCAGGGTGGAAACTGTTCTAGACTGTGATCAAGTCCTAGTCATGTCTCACGGCAAGGTCATCGAGTCCGGCATTCCGCAGAAGCTTCTCCGTATTGGTAATGGACACTTCCGCGCACTCGTTGAAGCCTCTCGCAAGAATGGAGGCACTGTACTAATTGAGACAGCGGAAGCAGACGACGACGATGTTCCATTAATAGGGTTTTCCGATCCATAGCGTCCTTCGCAATGTAACTCATGTAGTGGCACAGCTTTATTTAAACAACAATGCTTCCTCAAGGATGCGTTACGTGCAACTTAGTTAGGATGGGGACAACAGGATAGAAAGCACATGACACTCTCTGTTGACTAATTTAGTTAAACATTTATTGAGCATGTTAAAATGTATTGTAGCAGAGTGGACAGTATGCTTAACTTTTATAGGGAACAGCAAACTCATAGTCAAAGTATTCAAAGTGCTACAGTTTATCAGTTTCGTTGAAAAGAAGTGACTGATAAAACATTTTTGAAGGTAGTGACAAACACACAGCTTCTCTGTAGGTGTGTGTTTGCCAATTGCTTGTGCCATTTCTTGTGTTTCTCCCTTAAAAAATGTTGCCCTACCAACTAGCTCGAATTTATACCTTAATGATAAAACATGTTTTGCAGACATGGCAGCATAAACAAAAATATTTCTGCAGGCCTTGTCATCGTGTTTCAACCGTGACAGTGGAAAACAAACTCTGTGTTTATGGTAGGAATGGGCCATAGCATACAACAGCGTAAATTCTTTTACTGCTTGTCAAATGAATAATATCACTTCTTCAGTTGACCAAATAACTTTGTGCTGGAAACTCCTCCCCACCCCTTATTCTTTGTTTTTGTTGGTAGGATTTCAACCCTCCACTCAAAGGTAGGAAGTTTGCTGCAGATCAATGATTCAAACATGCAGTTAGACAAGTTGAGAACGCCTGTAACAATGGATGTGCCATTGTGTGCTGTACTCAACTAAACTTGCTTCATTGAAGGCAGTAGTTTACATGCACAGATAGAACATGAAAGGTAATAACTTCATGGAAACTAGCAAGAACCAAACACCTGCAGAAATACAACCAGCACATAAGGACAGCAAACTACGGTACATGCGCTCTTTAGATAGTGAAACTTTTTGTAAGCAGATGAACACATTTTTCATTAACCTTCCTTCTAAATCTGAATGCTTCAATACTCTACTTTACAGCATGATTTTTATGAAGTGATGAGATGGGAACATCAGTAACAATTATATAATGAATAGTAGTACAATCGCAGGGATATCAGCGGTTACTCAAACTACAGTACTGACTTGCAAGACGAAACTCATGTTTTTGCATGGCTGTGTTCTCTCATCAGATGTTAATTGAGAATATCTTGAGTATTTTAGTTGAGATTACAATGTATGCTGTGTCAATTTCCTGTTCTTCTTGTTCTCGTACACGGTGCATGTTTTAATTGTGTTGCATGATGCGTGTCATGAATAATTTTTCCTGTTGTCCCCGTCTTTGTTTTGTGATGAAATCATCTTGGGGAGGAGACCGCTCATGGACCGCTTGGGCCACTAATGTTCAGACAAGGAACCAAAACGGCGCAGAGAACAAGAAAGCCATGTTGACAGTGAGAAGTGTTCGCACATTGCCTGAAAGAAAATAATCTTGAATAATATTTATACTTTCAAACACTATGTAGATGCACAAAAGACCATGTGAACCCTAGGAACACCTTGGATGAAGTCTCTTGTATGTCATGTACCTAGCTAATCACGAAAAAAAAAAGACCTGAAGATGTGCACTGTAGGCGTGAAGGCAACAGCCATCATTCAACAAGTACACAACTCTTTTTTTTTTGCAAACATGCCTATTTTGCTATGTTGACTATCTAAAGATTAGCAAACTTGTGCCATAACATGAAAAATGCCAGTGTCAAACCACGTGAGAGCTACTTGAGAAAAATTAGATTAATATGTATGGCACACATCTTGTCACCTATGTGAGGTATTCATAGTGTTACTCGCTGCAAAAATATAAGATGGAAGATTGCATGAACCATGAAGACATTGACGACATTCCACAATTTGTTGGCATGTCGACTCTAAAACATTGATTTACAATTTGTTGTGGGCCACTGTTTTCAACACAACATTTCTGGTTCTCTGCGCTATCTTTGATGTCTCTTGAGCAGTTCAGTTGAATTCAAGAAGCAAGCACAGTCCAGCTGTAAGTTCCACTGGCAACATGGAACTTTACAATCTGAGGCTGTGGTTCTTCCCTGTGATATGCTGCGAATAAAACAAGTGTTAGTGAAGCCAGTGCTCTAGGCATTAATACTTGCCATACTTGCCACTTGTATTTGCCACTCTGTGTATTTCTAGACACGACCATGTCATTTTTTCTGCCAATGCAGAGGTTTATATATATATATTTCATTTTGTGCACTGTTTACAAAGCATGTGTGATGGTGCAATTGTTCCGCTGCTTGAAGGTGACTATGTTAAAACAAGGTGCGCATGGAGAAATAAACAAACTTGCAACACACACATCCAAGTGTTACACAAAGAAAACTTTGGCCACTAAAGGATACTGAACTCATATTCACAAAAATTCTCATGAGAATTCTCAGATTTGCTGGCATCCACAGCACGATCGATAGTGACTGGCACGACGAGACCTCGGCAGGCAATGACCAATTATGGAAGGCATTCGCAAAAGAGAGTTTTGTGAATACATGTCTTGATCCTTTCTTCTATGTTGCCAAGGTTCTTGTCTTTTTGCTAATGATTTGTGCACTTCTTGCTGTTTGGAGCACCAAATGGTTGAAGAGCACATATTCTGCATTACATTATTGAATTCCCCAGTGAACTCGGTATACTGAACACTCTTGATGTTTTATAATTTGGCATTCACAAAAGAATTATGTGCATAGCCATGAAATTCCAAGTGTTTGCCGCACAGGAGTTGGCAAAATGAGTTCAAAATTTATCTGTTAATTCATCAAATTCTACTAAGTTGGATGCATCAAATAACTTCACGATTAGGTAAGGCCATCAGACTCACACAGGATATATATATATATTGTCTGCCTCCATACGAGCTCTTGAACAACCAAAGCTGTACACAGTTATAGAAGCTATGGCTGCCATTAGAGATAGATGTTGTTAGAGATGTATACAGCAGTTCGCAAGCCACTGACTTGAGCTAAAGAATGACAAGCTCGGAAAGATTGTGTTGTTAGCTCCAGTGATAAAGTGATATGGAATCTCCAGACAAGACAATGTTTAGTTTACTTCATGAATCTCGCTGTGCTATGTGCAATGCCAAATGTTGGGCGCCTCAGCCGTTCTGTTTGGTACATAAAAATGGTGCACTCGAAACGTGACGCCTGCGTTTCTGTTTATTGTTCGAAGATCCGGTTGAGCAGAGACTGTGCTGCTGCTTCTTAGCCCACAGTCAATTTGCGTGAATTCAACCTCCATCGGATGTGCAAAACTAGTCCAGATCATGTGATGATTTAGTGTAGATAAATGTTTCGACATGTGTGGATGCTGTATGAATCTCCTTGCGGAATTAAATAAGTCGACTGTGTCGCAGAATCCTGGCGCCAGACTTTATGGGATCGCCCTCCATAATAAGTTAGAAGGGAAACAGAGGGGCTTGATTTTTAGAGCACAGCTCTCAGGCACCCATTCCTGCGGCAAGCCTTGGCGTCATGCCTTGCAAGCAAACAGGGCGAAGGATGAAAGTGAACGCAAAGCACAGCGGGAGAGTAAAGATGGTGATAGCAAAGAGAGCACGAGGAGAAAATGGAGGAGGGTCTGCCAAAAGTGCGAGAAGAAACGCATAGTGCTGCGCAAGACGGGCTTTGTGGCAACGACGGCTACGAGATGGTCCCATCGAGATAAGGGAGTCCACGTCTCACCCATTTGCTGCCTTTCGCGATCTCCCGATTATCTAGGCAGTCGCGCCACACTTGCCGTACGAGACAGACTGTCCATGCCAGCCAACGTATAGTGAAATCAAAACACATATATAGCTGTGCTCAAATTTCAAATTAGGGAGTGTCGTAATCATTGGTGAATATAGTTAATCGTGACCATGTAAAGCCAGCAGGCAATGAAGCCAATGAAAGCATATGCTCCATGATAAGGCACTTTCACTTGTGACAGCAAGTTGTAGTGTCTGCACTTGTGCGTGTAATTTTGTCTGAAGCCTTTCGTGCATCATGTCTAATCATGTGGAAAGACTCAAAAGTGCAAACAATCTCCGAGGCAATAGCCACAATAGCCCCTTCCCTCCCGTAAATGTGCCTGTGCAGTCATATTGCTTTCTGCATTAAGAAAAATAAGACTACTTTGAAACCTAGCCCAATAAAGGTAGATAAAATAAAGCCACAAGCATCAATATCGGACAAATCAAAGTATACTACCAATGTTTCCCACTGCAGCTGAGCGATCGCAGCACCAATGTGCCCTCTAGTAGTATTGGTAGGAAACTACTATGCTACTTTTCCACAATGTTCCCTACCTTCTTGCCCTGTTGCTTCATTGTCTCGTAGACCCTCGGTGCTGGTGCCAAAGGTAAGTGCTCGACAAGGTATTCTTTCGTGAATACTATTTCCAGTTTTGAAGGAGAAATCTTGGAGATGTCAGACCAATTTGGGGTTTGCAGGAGCTGGGTATCTATCTGGCCACTTTCATCTCATCAAAAGTTTTCCAATGCATATAAGTTAATGAAAGGGGCATCAAAATGAAGCTTGGAACAAAGACAACACATCAAGTTATCATATAGGTATGCACAGAGCAGTAACAATGTGCAAAAAGGTCGAAATGAAACCAAGATGTGCTTGTTTAAACTGAGTGCCCCTAAAACAGGAACCGGGGCTTTGTGAAAAATGTGGGCTAATCCTGGAGACAGTGCAGTCTAAACCACACAGTACACAAATGCATCAATGAAGGCTTTTTCTTCAATGTCATCAGCTGTTGGTTTGCTTTTTTTTTTTTTTTGTCGTCCCATACTTGGCAGCACCAGCAGCACGACCCCTTTGACACAGCCTCCAGTTTAAACATTTCGATTTTCCCGGTCACACTCACTTATTCCCTTTCCCTGTTTGGAGTGAGTAATGTAAAATGCCACCAAGAACAGTAGTTGCTACTCTGAAAAGCCCCCTTGATGAAACATTGGTTCCAGAGAGCTCCTTTGTTCCACCACTGTCGAGAAACACTCAGCCAGGTACATACCTTTCCATTGAAGGCAGAGAACGCTTTCTTGCACATGCTGTTGCTTTTGAGCGGGGGCTCACGCAGGTTCAAAGCAGTCCTGAGAGCTTTAAGGCAATGACCGGGGAGGGGGGGCTCTCTCACTGGAAAGGTCTATAACCCTACGCCCATTTGGCCATCGGCCCAAAGTAAATCACACAATAGCCGAAACAGTAGCACTGCTACAACACCACTCTTTATTTCTCAACTCCGATGCTGCAAATGCAGAAACGTAAAAACAGTAACTCGCTTACACTCAGCAAATGTGTTCATGTAACCATCCACATTAACTTAAGGCAAGCTAAGTTGATTCAAAGAATGGAAGGAAGGAGTGATGAGTGCAGTTCGTAATGAGGGGAGGGAAAGACAGAGAAAAGAAAAAGAATCGATGAAAGGGAACATGTCTGCTTTCATTTTTTTTGCTTTCTCTCTCAACTAAAGATGTGAGGCAAACGGAAAGCAAAGGAGCACCTTCTTTCGGTGAAACGGATGGTGGCGGCTCGGCGGGTCTTTTTGTTCCTTGCTTATTACAGCTCCAATGCCAGCAGGGGTTGGGCTGCCATCGAGATGTCGCTGCCAACACAATGCCCGCAGTGTTGACGCTTCTTCCGCCAGTGCTTTTCTGCTTGCCAGGTTTTCACCAGAACGCTGGAACACGGAAGAGAAGTCGAAGAGCGTGAGGAGTCCGGTGGATGCAATGCTTCATCTACGGCTTCGGACCCTGTGGTGCGCTTTGCCTTCTCTCCCCATGGCACTGCCCTATGCATTCTGACTGTTTAAGCTTCTAAAGATGCCCAGCTTGCTCGTTAGCCTAAGCTTAGTCCACAATATTATCTGTGTCCTGCTGGACTGTTGTCAAACATGTTTACAATCAGCGTGTCGTGTTGGGCTCGAGTGAAGCTCAAGACAAGTTACACACACTGAGCACAATATTAAGTTGATCCATCATTAATTTAAGGCCCGTATAGGCATTACATAGGAAAATACATAACGGTACCCAGTGTATAACTTCTGCTCCCTGAGATGCTACTATGATTGCTTTAGCCTGTGCATTGATAAATAGTAATGCTGCACAACTGTGTGCTAAGCCTAACTTAATGCATGTCGCTGATCTATATATGCGTATGGTAGCTATACGTAACATGCCTAGCTCCTTATCAAAAGAGAAAATTTAGGACAGTACACTGTCAATTGGTGAATGCCTCAGACCTTAGCACATTTTAATTACCAACACTAAGTCGTGCCCACTGCTGCATGATGTAATAAAACAGCCTACCTATTTTCATTGTTTCCTGCAATTGCATATTACAACAGCTGAGAGATTAAACTACTGCCAGCATTCCGCTGAAAAGCTAGCAACGAGCCCTACCTTAGCTTTCGTTCTTTTTTTTTTTTAGCGCGCGTGTTCAGCAGTTGAATGCTGAAACCCTTGCAAGGCCGCTTCTCACATGTAAATCAATTTCTGCTAAATGCCGCAGATAGCTCACACAGTGTCCCAGGAAGTTTACAAAGATAAGCTAGGCACCAAGAAAGCAAATGCCTTGGAGAGAGAGCATTCACGCCAATGAAACATCACCACAAGGACATTGCAGACACCCCCACGCAAGCAATGTTTGGCATCTCAATGATGAGGCACAGAAAGATAAACTCCTGCAAAAATGCGGCCTTCCAAGGTAATTGTTAGTTTCTAGCGTTCACTTTTTAGTACTAGAGAAAAAAAAAGCTATCGAGCACTGGAACAATGAGTGCCGGTAAATGAACCTCATATAAATAAATGCGCGTATGCTACATGGATTTACCCAAACATCATCCTTTCTGGCTTTTGAACTGAATTCAAACTTGTTGAAAATATATTCTGTGGTTTTGCATGATCCGATTATGAGGCATGTCGTAGTGGGGGACTCCACAATAATTTTAGCCACTTGCGTTTCTTTAACACTCACAGTACATACACGTCCACTCCTGCATTTCATCCCAATCACACTGCGGCCAGGATCAAACCCGCGACCTGGAGCTCTGCAGCAAAGAGTCATTTCAAATTTGTTGCACGGCAATGATTAGCCAATACATAGGTGCTCATTTCTAGCATCCTACATTTCCAGAATGGCGCAAATAAACTATTTGTTTTAAGTTACCAAAAAGTAACCATCTGTAGTTAATGTTGTTTCACGAATGTAATGTAGGTTTAGGAATATACTCAAAGGTGGCTAACAAACAGTAGAGAAAATTAACTGCTTTTTAAATTCAAATGTAAAAGCATCCTCCCGTCCTCCTTCTTGGCCACTTGTGTACACTGAACCCCAAAAAGGCAATAAAATTCACAGCGAGCTTTCGTAATGAAGCCATGCCAAATCGCAGAAAAATTCCTGTACTACTCTTGCAGAGCAGAAGCGTCGCATCACCCACCAGCAACTTTAGTAGGCCGTTCGATGGAGTTTAACTCTCTTTATATATATATATATACCAGTCTGTTTCCATCACAGAACAATAAGTAACTCAAAAGATGCCAAACATTTCGTACAAACTTGCGTGCCGGTGGCTACGAAAACAGTTGCAGTGGAACCATGTGTGGTGGAAATAAAAATTTAAAAACAAAGAGACTGCTAATGCGAAAAAGTCAACAAACAGCAAACAAGATCCAAGCAGTAGTGTCTGGAGAGTGTCCAACAAGAGTGGCATAAGCCCACCTGTGTGTCAAGACGTGAGTGACTCTGGGGGGTGCCGTTGCCATTTGCCCGAGCGGCCGCTGCATTTCTTCGCGCAGCCCAATTTGTTACATCATCACGTTACACAACACACTTGCAACAAAGCAAACGTATCTCTTAACTAGAAGGCAGAGAAAAAATAAATAACAATAAAGCAGCGTCACTTGTAAACACGGAACAGTGGGATCCACAAATTAAAAAAAAGCAGGGAGGCCATCGAACGTGTTAAGAGATTAAAACTGCAAATGAATTAGCCTAAGATGCCAGTGAAACACTAGCACTTCTTCAATCTGCGATAGACACAGTGTCTCTAGCCACAACTTTTATACAAATAACAGCAATGCTCGTTGCTCACAGTGCTACAAGAGATAAAAAATCTCCATAGAGCTTTTAACACACAATGCAATAGTATCCAGGTGCCCAGTTATCCTGCCCTGCTTTCCATGATCATTCAAAGCTCCAGTGTACAGCACACCACAATTTCTAGCAACCACCTTCCGTGATTTTGACTGCACGCAAGCTCCAGGCACTAGGATGCAAGGGTTCAGTAGGGCAGCTTTCGTCAATGACAGTGTCATGTCATGAATCGTGCTAAATTTGTCGCACTCAGTAGCTCAATGAATAGTCAACCTCAAAAGTTTATGGACTGTAGGACTTTTGTTCCACGCAGTTTGCAAACATGAATAGGAAAGCTGTACACTATTTTGGTCGCATACACTGGTACAGTCGAACCCACTTATAACAAATTATCAGTTATACGTATCACATTTCACTCTAAGGTTTTCCGGCCCTGCCTTAAATATTGAAGCTGCATCCAGATATAACGACTGTTACAATGAAGACTTCAAAATCGGTCACGATAAGTGGAGGGCACAAGCAATGTTCCAGAGCATGGGAAGCGCAACGTGCCCCCCCACTACAGTCCACAAATGTGATGAAGACACTGACCGCCGATGATGCTACCCCAGAGGCCTCAGTGACAGCACTCTTTGCGCATTTCTCCAAGCAGAACCGCATGCAATCTCAATGCCCCAATGACAGCACTCATTCTTGCACAGTTTTCTCTGCAACATCCCAAGCTCATCTAAGTGGACCAATTTAGACTAGACATAGAGCACTGCTGAAGCGTTGCTCTATGTCAATATTCACGCGGTCCGAGTCGACATGAATGTAGCACAATGCACCGCTGGTTACCCTGAAAAGCGTTGGCGGTTGCTGCACTGTTATTGAGAGATCACGATTCTTCGATGCTTCATTTACATTGCTGCTGTTAGCGTTTCAAAACAGCGAAACCTTTGAGACTTTGTACCTTTTCAGGCGAAGCGACTTAGAAAACGTAACAATGTGGCTCTCGGCGCACGTGTGGTGGATGCTGCAGTTGCAATGGCGCACATGCCTTTGCAAAGTGCCAGCATGCTGCAGTTGTTTCTGCTTCCAGCCAACTAGAATGCTTCTCTACAGTAAGGAAAATCTACTCGTGTCCCACTGGCAGTAAAATATATCAAAAGTTTTTGAACAAAAAATGGTGGTGGCTGCTCTCGTAGTTTCGATATGACAAATGATCCAAACAAGCAGGGCACCGTTTTGAAAGAGCTATGACGGTGCATTTTGTTCTTTAGATGACGCTTTTAACAGAAACTTGCAAGCAGATGCGGTTATGTGCCGGGAACAAAAATGAACATTACAGAAGATCAGATTTTTAGACCAAAGTGCTGTTGAATTGTAACTGCCGATGCCAACTTCATTGTCATTCCATTTTTGCACGTATTGAAGGGCAAGTTCACATAACGAACTACTGATGCAACAACCACTTTTCGCAGAACTATCATGTTCGCTATAAACAGGCTCGACTGTACAAGCCGGAAATCCGAATATTAAGCTGCGGAGATGCGCGGCTTTTTTTCGGACCCCATGGTCCAAAAACTTTTGCAAGTGACTGCACATGATACGCCTCCTTGAGCCTGTCATATCAGGACTGCATCATTTTGGGTGTTTCAATACCAACAGTTATGTTGTGCCATGCTTAAAATATTTGGTGCATTACTATCAAATAGTCAAGTTAGCTAGCGTTCTCTGAAGATGATATGGTCCACTGTCTATGCTTGCGTAATTATGTACACTAAACATCTGTAGACTCAACTAGAACTAGTCTAAGCAGTCCCCAATGACCTTCAGCCTATGTTATCAAGACTGGCATGCAGAAAAATGCTAAACCGATCAGTATCACTGCCAACAGCAAAAACATTGTTCGCTCAGGTTATCACAAAAGACAACAGATCGCCTTCACCTGTGATCTTGCGCACCGTCTTCCCGCAGCCCGAGTCAACAGAACTTACTTGTGAACAGTGATCAAGGCACACTGTACGGTCATCATCACGCATAATGTTTGGGGAAGTCATACTTTTGGTGCCAGGTAGCACCAAAACCTGCCACCTCTGAAAGTAAGAGCCCACTGCTTCAGACGTCGTGCAGCAAATTGCTTTTTTTTTCTGCTCGCTCATACAACCCAGCTACCCGCTCGCAGCATGCAACCTGAACCATGCACCGATCCGGCTTCTGTGAAGGCTATCTTTCGCTGGTATAGCTAACCCGCACGCAACAAGCAAGGTGCTAACGCGAAAAAATTACCAAGCCCTTGAACTTGAGCCGCACACTCACACTCCTCTTTATGAGGCTTGCCGACAGCTTACTTTCCTCGTGCCAATTCCAGGAAACCAATTTTGCAGCTTGTGTCTTGCACGGCTGTTAATTTCTTTACACTGACTTCAGACGTTCCCAGCTTAGAGCTCAATAAGTGCCTTAAGAAGTTAATGATAATGGAATTGGTGTTTTGTAAGATGCAGTTGATATCTCTTTCTCTAAGATGACAGACTACTGGCAGTATATCCCAGAATATCACCCACACCATTTATTTTCGCAAACTGTCTACACATTGCAAAACGCACAACCGTGAAAGTGCCCCAGGGACCTCGCGATGCAATGACAGTGCGACACTTTATCAAAGCAGACAGGCAGCTGACAGTGACTATTGTAGCAGCATGTGATTGCTTACTTGTGAATGTTCTTAGCTGTCAATATTTACGCATTTACTTGAGCTTGCCACTTTGTCCACAAGTGATATGATACAAGATGACGGCACCTATATAGTATTACTTTTCATGGGGACCCCAATGCCTCTGTTGATAGCTTTGATGGCGAGCAATAAAAGCCTTTATCGAAAATGCTTGTGAAACGTGCCAGTTATTTGTTCACTTTCAGCTGACTTATCCATGCGATCAGATAAGATCTACTACTACACTTATTTCATCCATTGAAGTGGGTGGGGATGATAACCCGGGATATTGCGATATGCGATTTTGTTACGTGCAGGACATGTTATGTGCGCTTTGTCAAATAGTACTCTAAAATGTTCCTTTCCTGCAAGTTGTGTGGGTGAGACTGGTTTCATCAGCTACTAATTAGTGTGCCTGAGAGTCCAACAATTGCCTTTTCATATCTGCCACCCGCACAATGTTTCATGCATTAACCATTTAAATATATACAAAAAAAAAGAACTAGCCGAAAAAATTCCATGTACAACTTGTGCTGCATCTATGGTGAAACAAGATTTAAAAAGAAAATTAAATTCCACTAGATCAATACGGTAACCCCGCAACGCACAATGCACGACGGCAGTAACAGTTAATGAGAAGACGACGGTGCTTCGCCCTATGCAGTTGTTGGTAGGCCATACCTGGTGCATTACTCGCCTGTTACGCAAGAACCCTCGCTCCGAAACTCTCGCTTGCTCTCGAGACGGGCTCCTCAAGCTGCCACACAGCCGCTCCACCGATGGGAGAGGGGGGCGAAAAGTCGCAAGGACACACACACGATGGAAGAAGGCACATCAGCAGGTCTGTCTTCGGTCGCTTCTCTCACATCAGTCTGTCCTTTTGCAGCAATCGGGAACCAAGCCCCGACCCCGCCTGTCCATAATGCATCCCAACAACCCCAGTCTCTATGCCCACCCCAACCCTTTCGCAACAACAAAGAGGGGAAAAGGAGAGGTCACCACCCACGACAGGAACAACACAATCCCAGCGAGAAAACAGAAGGATGAAAAGGATAAAAATGAAGATGAGAAATGCCCAGTGAATAAAGAAAAAAGGAGAGAAGGAGGAGGAAAGGCAGACACCTTCTGCCGCAGTGACACCTACCTGTTGACCCCAGCAACTCACTTGACATCTCAGTGACGGGGGCTGGAGTCGCCATTGCTCACTGAAATAAACAAATGAGAGAGTCCTTTAGAAAAGCGAGGGGAAAACAGCACAGGCTTGGTACACCTTAGCCTCATCAGTTTGAATGAAGCAGGTGTCTGCAAGGGCCTCATCCTGGGCATGTCACTGCCAGAGGAGGAAGTGACCATGACAAGGATGCACACTACAATTCGGGCCACGATCTACAAAAAAAGGAAAAATCCAACAATTTCTCCAAGCATGCTCACCCCTAGAAGATGAGCTGCGGTGAGAGTCACGGTCACTCTTGCTGCTGCTACTGCTGCTGTGGTGCTTGTCCCGGTCGTGTCCAGACGACCGCGAATCCCGCGAGTCTCGATGAGAGCTGCGCTCGCTCCTACTGCTGCTCCGGTCGTCGTCTCTTCGACTCCGCTCATCATCCCTCCGACTCCGCTCATCGTCCCGCCGGCTGCGCTCTTTCCGCCGTTCGTCATCACGCTTGCGGTCTTCATCCCGCTTGCGATCCTCGTCACGCTTCCGGTCCTCCTCCCGCCTGCGCTCATCGTCACGCTTGCGTTCATCGTCACGCTTGCGCTCGTCCTCACGCTTGCGCTCATCGTCTCGCTTGCGCTCATCATTTCGTTTCCGGTCATCGTCCCGTCGGCGGTCTTCATCACGTCTTCTGTCATCAGTGCGCTCTCTTCGATCGTCGCGTGGGGACCTACTCCTGTGCCGCTTCTCATCACGCTCTCGCCGGTCATCCCGAGCTGGTTCAGGCCCTCGTCGAGTTCGAGTTTCATCTTCTTCGCGCCTCCGTCTCCGCTCCCTCTCACGCTCTCGCTGCTTCTCCTTTTCCTCTCGCTCTTTTTCACGCCGATTCTGAAGGAGAGGAAACACGTATGTATTCAACCTTCAACACTGGTGATCGGTCAAAGTCACGCAACAGAAGCCACACAAGTGATACACTCACAAGACGCCACATGAACGACCATGAGAGTACAAACTCAATGTTGGTGGCATTTAACATTGGTTTCGTGGGGAGCATCGTCGATGGCGATTAGCTCTTTTGTGCAAGCTGCATAAGGGTGCCAAATGTGCTCGGGAGTGGCCTATCTGACATCGGTATAACAATAGTGAGAACCTTACGTACAGTCAACCGCAAAAGTTCGCAGACTACGAGATCTCAGAAAATGGTGAATTTCTGAGCAGTTCAGGACTGTAACCAATAAAACTGTACAGCAGTATGCTGCTTGCATGCACTAGTGCAGGCAGGAAGTCTGAATACCAGGCTGCGAAAATATTCAGCTTATTCTCGGATCTCATAGCCTGCACACTTGACTACACAACCTAAATAGATGATAAACAATGAAGCAGATCCCACGCACTGTGGGAAACTATGTTATGCAAAGCATTTGGCTGGCAGCTGGCTACCGAGCACTGTTTGGGATTACACAAAATGTTACCAGGTGTTTGTGTAAAACGTACTGTGTCAAGCAAGTGCCTGTGTGATAACAGCAGTAAGATGGCGAATTTGCAATGCCGACAGCATTGCTTCTACTGCAGTCATCTGATGCAAGCTTACGACATACTAATTGTTGGTTTTTACATAGATACCGGAGGAGCATAAGGGAGAGAAACACTGATTGTGAGGTCATCAGTGACTATACGTTCCCAAACAGCATTATAGGCTCGAATCGGTGCCGTGAACTGCTCGTCACATTTTGTTCAAGATGTAACAACTTTTTATTTCATGAACTGAAAGTATTGCAACACATTTTTGTATATGTTGTTTTCCTACCCCTTATGCAGTACCGGTGCTACAGGGTCTCTAAGGAGATAAAATGAAATATAACAAATCTGGCTACTGGGTGCCTGCACCAAAAAGAAAATGAACACAAAATCCAGGAAAATAAAAAATATATGCAAGCCACTTTGGAACACCTGCTGCCTTTGTGCCGTGCACCTAGCATGGCATGCCTTTGTCGCCTCTCTCACATCTACATTCCACACACTCCCAATGTCGGTGAAGGGAGACGGGAAAGAGGCGCTCATTGTTATATCCAACGTACTGTTAAAACCGGTACCAATATGAGATGGTTCAACTGTAAAACAGCATTTACTTGGCACAAAAAAAAAGTTAGCTACAAAGTGAGGAAATTGAGAGGAATTGTCATACATAAACTGCTGTCTTTTGTGAATGTGTCTATGATAGAAAGGTTGGTGCTGTCTTCTCTTAAGCATGCACAAATAAGTACTATATTGCACCTTCCTTCTCCACCACTGTGCGACCTATCACTTAACAGTCGGGGTTTGTGTTGTCTTTTTCTTCTCGCTTGTGTCTGTGTTTGGATGCCTGTCTTTCAGCAACATGAATCAAGGCCACAGTTAAAGGGACCCTGGAACGATTTTGTACAAACATACCACGTCGTTAGAGTAGGTCCTTCTGATGATTAATTGATGCTTTTAAGTGCTCTGAGTAAAGTGTGTATTTTATTATAAAGGTTTAAAAATGTACATCGCTGCCGATCGTAGCACATCACTCGGCTGAATTTTAAGCCGCCCCTACCCACTTGACATCATTTAATCCAATGACGTTAGTAGGGCGAGCTATCTGATTGGCTACCCAGGGCGCGTCATCAATCATTTTTTCAACTTTATGGTGAACAAATGTTGTTCATAATAGTTGATGATGAAGGTGGTGTTTTGTGGCACAAGGGCCAAATGTGGCCAAAGAGCGCCAGACTGGTTCTCTATTTCGCCAGGCTGGTTCTCAATTTCATTCTCTATTCAACGTTCCATCCATCAGCCCACAGCCCTACAACTGCACACTGCTGTACTTACTCTCCCGAAGCTCGACCATGATGTACCATTTTAGTCCCTACCGATGTCTGCAACACCAGCACCGAATCCCTTCCTGCGCCCGTCTGCCCATAAGTACAGCCTCCTTCCCTCAACTTGCGACGATATTGACCAACAAGTGTGCTACCACGGTTCCCAAGTGCTCACCACAATCTCCTCAACAGCTTCCTTGAGCTTGGCGTAGCCCATGTGTTGCTTGCCCATGAGATGGTCATCGACACGTTGCTGCGCATCGCCAACGATGAGGAAGGCTCCACAGATGTCGCATACTTCCATCTGTTTTTCTTGGGCAGCTGCCAGCTCTGCTGTTTGCTGCGCAGTACACATAAAGCAAAAAAGAAGACACTGCAAAACATCTGTCTGGCAAGGTAAATAAATTTTTGCTTCTGTCTTATAACCCAGTCAAATAGGGCACTCTCGACTGCAATCAGGCCTGATCAGGATTGAATTTCTTGATCACAAGTGGCTCGTTCAAACAAGCTTTTAAAGGGAGCTAGATTGAAAAATCTGATCCTGATCGGACTCAATTAGGAGCGAATTACAATCTAGAATCACAAGCATGACTGAGAGTGCCCCACGTGATCGGGGTATAAGAAGCCCTATTTTGTTTAGAAGAGTTGTCCGAAGAATCAGCATGTAGTTATTACTAATGTTGTTGCCGTGTTCCAACAGTAAACCTAACAAACAAGAGAGTAGTGAGCAAGGATCGGAACATCTTGGTTTTGGATGCTCTTTCTTTGCACTCCATGAATATGTACAAGCAAGCAGTAAACAAAGAACCTGCCACTTCATAGCGTAGTCAGTGAGAGAGACGTTTACCATCTTCAGCACGTCAAGTATGCAGGATGTTCGAAAAGCAACAGAACAAGTAAAAATTAACAATATGAGAGGTATCATAGACCACCACAAGATGCAGCATTCAAAGCAGTGCACGGAAAAACATGGGATTAAAAAAAAATAATAAAATGTTACAGCCAGACAGCGCAGGAACAAGAGGGCATATTTTGTTAGGCATGTTGCGGTATCCATCCAGAGGACAATGAACATGTAGTAACCCTGCCCAAGGCAATAAGATTTTGGAATAGTAAAGGAAAGTCTAATGGATGTGCAGTGGAGATTAGTAAAAGCCTGGGATACTAGGTGGCACAAAAGCAAGGAGCAGGAAAGAATAGGTTTTAGGGCAACAAGCTTTAGACTAACTGATTTATTAAAACAAACCAAGGACCCTTAAGGCCAAAAATATGCATAGAAGAAATAAAGTGACAAGCTGGGTGGCTTTTGCCACCACCCCTCCTCAATGGGGACGATCATATTATCCATCCAATCAACTTCACCGATCGAGATAAGCAAAGAATGTTTGGCGAATTGGGGAGAATAAAGCAGGCAAGAGAGGGGGGTAAGATTGTCACAGGCACAGGTAACTACGACGTAGATAAAGCAGAAATGGGCAGAGTGCTAAATTAGGATACAGTAACATGCAAGTGCCTCACACCAAGCTGGGTGTCCATTTGTAGCCATGCCAAATCAAAGGAGATGCCATTGGATGATGGCATCCCCTTCAAAACAAGGCGGTGACAAACAGGCACCTCGCCTGCTTAAGCTAATCAGGTATTGTATAAATGCTTATCAGTATAGCACACCGCTTATATCTCCTTAGTATTCTCTCCCTCAAAACCTCTATAGCTACCTTGTGCAATTACCTATGCCTGTAATAGATCTTGTCCTATCAATCTGAACATCTCTAGAAATCTACAGATCTAGAAATCGTAAACTGTGCCACCCGTTTCCATTTTTCTTTTTAATCATACAAATGCAAGCCAACACAGGCCAAGTTCACAAATGCTGTGGGTGCCTCACCCTGAGCCAGTGCGCTTTGTCAGAGTCCTTGTCGAGAGACTTGCGCTCCTCCTTGAGCTGGTCGCAGAGCTTCATGATGGCCTGTGCCTCCTCAACCTTGCCCTCGCAGCCGAGCTGCTCCACTTGCTGCAGCAGGCCCTGGATGCGCTCATTCAGCACAATCACCCGCTCGTCCGTCGGTGCCGCAGGCTCCTTCGTCTTGATCACCACACCACCCTGTAAACAGAGCGACGCCCTATTTTGTCACTGATGCACTACACGACAAACTCTGCTTTGCAAAGTTCGTTCACTCTTTGTTCATTTTTTTAAAGCTGTCTTCTGCTTGTTTACTGGAGTACATCAAATAAAGAAATTGATTATGGAATTTAACCTCTCTAAGCTAAATAGTACGAGAGTTCAGCAGTGTTCCCTCAAACCCTCGATCACATCAACATTATGGTATGCCACAACAGGTTGCCAATTAACTGTTCTGACCTCTTGATTGCTGAGTTGCAGTCGCTGCCGTGCCCTCCGGATGCGCTTCTCAACGTCGGAAAGCATTGATTGGCAGAACTGGAGAAAGGCTTCTTCATAGCCTTCCTGTCTGTATCGGGGACTTTCCTCGTACCTAAAGAAGAATGAGATAACGGGGCTGTGTAACAACATGTACGCACAAGTTCAATTGCTAGCTTGCACAAGTTTACAGGTATAACTGCAACACATAGCAGGAAGCCCCGAACTGTGTTGCAAAGTTCGGGGCTTCCCGATGACTTCAGTCTGATACCAGTATCACACGGTTACTTTCGCTCACGTTCTTACTTGATCCGGATCCAGACAATCGCCACCGTAGGCTGACGACCACGTAGTCCTCAGCGTAGCACATGATAACAAATGAAATATTTTATTGAAAAACAACCTTTATATTACGATTTTTGCAGCAAATTTGATCAACTCTCATTGCATGACTCACTTTAGTGTGTTAGGACTCACCCACACTACATATGTCCAAACCTGATCTGGATCATTCCTGCATCGTGTAGCAGCAATCATTGTTGATCACAGTCAAGAAATTCAATTCAGATCAGGCCCGATCACGATAAAAAGTGACCGCGTGACACTGGCATAACATAACGTGGACGGGCACAAGTTAAACACTAAATTCGTTTATACTGGGAAAGTAGTCTTACAAAGCTCTATTCTCATTCATTTGACAGCGGATGGTTTATTATTACAGAATGGAGGCAAAACGTCACTTTCTTGACTTGTGCCAATACTTGAGCGCCACTTTGTCACAGCCGCTGCCATCAAGAATTTGAAAGTACCACACTTACTCAGTTCTAACACACCCTCGAATGATACACGTGTCAGAATTTTCACATTTCGAAAAAAATGCAAAATGCAACACCCTTGATGTTTATGTCACCAGATTTTTATGGTAAGAGAGAGACAGCAATTTGTTCTCACTCGGACAAGAACATTTACTGCATCAGAGCCAGAGTAAACAGGAGATCACTCATTGCTGTCCGAGACCTTTTTATTGTTATCGACTGCCCAGGATGTATCTTCTCGACCCCGTTCCAGATTTTTTGGACACCACCTATTGCAGTTTTGGTTTCATACTTTATTCTAATAAGCATGTCACATTTTAGTGACCTTTTCGGGAAAGAAAGTGTTCTTTAGAATCGAGTAAATACGGCATACTACTCTCTTATGTTTGAACAATTTTAGGTGCAAGTTATGGAAACTGGGTAGGTTGATTACCTGGTTCTTTTAAAATGCAATGTCTTTTCTGACGACTGATTAAATTAATCAAGGGATCTTATTTGAGGGTATGACTGGTGAATAAGAGACTTGCGATGAAGTTTAAATTTGAAGAAAATTCCACAGATCAATGTTGCATATGCTCAAAAATAAAAGAAGAAATAAAGAAGAAAATTAACGACAATGAACCTACCTCCGCTATGCAATACTAACTCGCCCATCAAACCACCCTACTTAGCTGCTATCTATTTTATGACGTCACAGCGACCTGTTACAAAAGCTCCAGTGTGCTGTCACTTTTGTGTGTCCCCTTACTAGCTTACCAGGCATTTTGCCATGCGAAGGGCGGCGGTATTAATGTTTCAAAAATGCAATTACTAGTACAGCGTAACTTACGTTTTGTGTCCCTTTAAGGCATACAAATTGCTGAATAAACGCAATAAAAACCGATGCATCCAAGTTGATGCACGGATGCGACCGCTGTAGGTTAGACGGGCCAATATAAGGTCTGGTATGCGACTCTTAACATACTTCACAGAACACCCACAACGCTCAATGTAATAATAGCAATGTAATAATAAAACTTACTCCCTCTTCAGCCTGTCATCGTGCACTTTGTTGCACGGACCCAAGTCTGCTTTGGTGTTCACAAACAGATCGTTGGGGCAGAACTTCGCAAGAAAGTGCTTGCAAACCTGTAACAACACGAAGCCAGTGATTGTAAGCATGCACGAAAACGCGCCAAGAGGCACCGCACCACGGCCATACAACACGTATGAGCAGGAAACGCGTCAAGGGTAACCCGAGTACGCCTTCGCGATATCATCGTGCCGTTCACTCCGCGTACTGCATACAACTGTGCGAGACTGCACCAGTCCTGACCGTGATGTTCGAACATAATTGCGAGCCTAGCTAGTATCCTTAACTGGTACATTGACGAAATTGATTGCCACATGAAAAGCACGAAAGGAGAGGTGCTAAATGGCGCCGAAAGCCGAGTAAAGGTGGGAGGCACGCGGGAACATGTTAGCTATGCGAACGATGGCGTCTGCGGTCTCGCCGTCCACGTCCTCGCGCACATGCATACAGCGCACTTCAGCGCCGAAATTTGTACTTTACATAGCGCCTCGTAATCGAAGAATCACAAAGCGGACCGGCTACATGCGCAAAAAATGTTATGACGCACCCTATCGCGCCCTCGCATACCGGCAAGATAAACAATAAGTAAAAGACACCTCGAAGGGCAGCCTGTTCCGAGAACTGAACATTTGCGCCCGCGATATGGGCAAAGTTAACGAATCGCCAGGGCTTACATCGGGGTCTTCCCAGTTGCAAGTATTCTTCTTCTCCGCGGGCGCGAGATTCCTATCCCGGCCCATTAATTCGTCGAGAAGTTGTTTTGCTGAGGCGAGCGCCATTTTCGATCACAAAAAAACTACGGGAGCTCACGGGACACAACCTCCGCCTGCTCACGCTGCTGCGAGCCTGCACATAGAATAAAGAACAACTTTAGAGAAGGGAAACTGTACCTTCCACAGTGGTTCGAAAATAAGAAGCGGCAGCGCATGGAACTTAGTGGGGAACCCGACAGATGGCGCTACTTAAACAGGAAGCGGAAATGCTTTTTTTTTAGTACACTATTCAATATGGCCGCTTTACACCGGTGCCGTACGCTGGGTACGCGCCGTGTTCGCCTCGCTGGCTTTGCGGCATGCCTCAGCTGCCGCGTTTTAATGGCCAGGAGACTAAAGAGCCTCTACTGACGCCCATACAAACAAGCCACAAGTGAGTGAACAGGACGTGCGACTTTATTGGCAGAATAAAACCAGTGCACCTTCTCATACAAGATCAGAAATAAAATTTGCATGTCGAGATGCGCTGAAACCATTAACGCGAGCTCGTAAACTGCTCACTTTCGTCGCCGCACATGGCGATCTGGTAACGAGCGACAATCAGTAGCGCAAGCAAATTGGGCAGTGCACCACCTGTTTGCATTGACAGTCGCCGTAACTTGCATTGCGAAGCAATCCGGTGACGCAAGGCATCTGCTGCCGCAACCAACACAGCGACATGGACTAAACGGCATTTTAGCGTTCCCGCCTTTCCAACCTGCACGTTTCTTTTTGTTCTTTCGGGGGCCGCTAATGTGTAACTCATAGTTGGTGCGCCACATTCTCCATGTGGGCATCACCATTTTGCAGCCACTTTTGCAGGCCTTTCCACCCATGTGGCTATCAACTTCGGACCATGTAATAACGTGTGCTGTCTCCGTTCACGCCACATCACGGCCGATGAAGGCCCACAAGCATACTTGGCCGGCGGCTGCAGCAAGAAATGTCGAATGGGGAGAGCACCAATTACGGTGCATGTAAATTGGGAGTCTTTGTCGCTGTGTGGACTGCAGGAGCAGATGGTTACCTCGGGAGACTGTTGCCCATGCAGCTAACCAGGTCGCCACATCGAAGAAACATAACACGGCAACCATTATCAAATTAGACTCCGCATTCAATCACCGCATAAGGCTCAGGCAATACACTGTACATTGGCTAAGATCCACATGACAACAGTGGGCATTCACGCACTACAAGTTGCATACAGCACATTCAGCTATCCGACTTCAGGCACAGTGCTTGCCTACGTCGCACATGGTCGTCTAGTAACGAGTGACAACCAGTAGCACAAGCAGATTGGACAGTGCCCCACCTGTTTGCAATGACAGTCACCGTAACTTGCACTGCGAATCAATCGGGTGACGCAGGCACCTGCTGCCATAGCCAACACAGTGACATGAACTACCTGGCATCCTAGTGTTACCTCCTTTCCTACATGCACGTTTCTTTTTGTTCTTTCAGTGGCCACTAATGTGTCGCTCACACTTGGTGCCCCACCTGCTCTCAATATCGATGTGGTCTGTTTTGTGGTAATCGCCAATTCGCAGCCACTTTTGCAGGCCTTTCCACCCATGTGGATATCAACTTCATACACTTCAAACCATGTAATCATGTATGATAGTCTCTGTTCACGCCAAATCATGTACAAAGAAGGCCACAAGCACACTTTACCCATGGCTGCAGCAGGAAAGGACAAACAGGGAGCACCAATCACAGTACATGTAAACAAGGAGTTCGTGTCACTGTGTGGACTGCAGGAGCAGGTGCTTACCTCGAGAGGCTGTTGGCCAATACAACTAAACAGGCTGCCACATCCCAGAAATGTAACACGGCAACCATGACCAAGTGGGACAACATTGAAACAAGATTATGTAATCAAATCACTTCAGCATACTCTAACATAAGGCTCAATCTATACATTGGCACTATGCATTGGCTGCGATCTACATGACAACAGTGAGCATACACGCACATGGGCTGCTTGCGGCACATTCAACCGTCCGACTGTAGGCATAGCGCTTGCCTTCGTCGCCCACTGCAGTCTGGTAACAAGCAACAACCAGCAGCACAAGCAGATTGGACAGTGTGTCCCACGTGTTTGCACCGACAGTCGGCGTTGAATGTGAGCAACTTGCATCGCGAAACAATCGGGTGACGCAAGCATCTGCTGCCACAGCCAACAGCGACATGGAGTGCCCGGCATATTAGCGTTACCGCCTTTCCAACCTGCATGTTTCTTTTTGTTCTATTGCATGCCACTAATGTGTAACTCACACTTGGTCCGCCACATTCTCTTTATATGGACATGGTCGGTTTTGTGGACATAACTATTTTGCAGGCCTTTCCACAAATGTGGATATCAACTTCATACACTTAGAACCATGTAATTATGTACGAGAGTCTCCGTTGATGCCAAATCATGGCTGAGGAAGGCCACAAGCAAAATTTGCACACGGCAGCAGCAGGAAAGGACGGAACGGGGAGCACCAACCACGGTGCGTGTAAATTCGCAGTCTATGTCAATGTGCAGACTGTAGGAGCAGGTGCTTGCCTCGAGAGACTGTTTCCCAATGCAACTGACCAGGCTCCCACATATGAGAAACGTAACACGGTGACAAGTACCAAGTCGCACAGCGCCGAAACCATATTCTGCAATCAATCTCTTCAATGTAGCTTGCACAAAAACACAGGCTGTCGAGCAAGAATAGCAATCCTGAATGAGACTAGGAATTCAATATGGGAATGAGAAAGCTTGCATTCAAGAAAGAAGCCACTCTACCTTGCAAGCATTGAAAGCCAAAAACATTAACAAAAGTTAAATGCTACATAGCACACAGTGTAAAGGTTAATGCAAGACACACGCCAATGCCACATCAGCTATTTCAGGAGAGGAATTGCACATGGCAACATACACTAGAAAGAACTGCTACACATATGTTATGCTACTAGACAGTGACTGGCATTAAGTATGAGCAAAGAATCGGTTGACCTTTAATGTTTGTATGAGGAATAGGAATGATCTCTAACAAAAGTGTGGAATGAAGAAGCGTGCATTCATTGAAACAAAATTATACTTGGCAAGAATTGGCAAGGCCAGGGAGCTCCCTAAGGAAGGGCAAGCTGACAGAACACTCTTAGCCAGCGTCGTCTGTGCTTGTTCAGAGGTTGCAGGTACATCTGAAGACAAATACTTTTTGTTGTTGAGGTACCTGGATGACTCGGCCAATATCCGTGCTGGTGGAATGATGGCGTAGGCTCTTTTCACTCTTGAAACAGTCGTCCGTAGACTTGATATCTCATCCAAATAATTCTGGAATGGCTTCTTTGTTCGTGGTCTTGTGAATTCAGCTCCAGCCCCTTCCTGTTGGTGTAGATGGGGGCTCCCGTGATGACCAAGATGTACTTGGCACAGACTCTGTTGGGGCAGAACAATGGCACATGAGATACAGCAAAGATTATCCAAACTCATGTAGTGTTTTCTTTTATGTTCGAACTAATTATGCTGAACTGTAAACATGAACAAATGTTCATATTGTCTGCTACAAAGAAATGACATGTATCTCAAGACTAGCAAGCCAATACAGCATATATCAGGCATATTTATTTCTGAACCAGGTGTTGTTTACCTTGTAGTAGCAGCCAAAGTCCACACAATAACCTTCTTGTAGCAGGCAGCAGCTTCTGTTTAGTGCATGGAGTGTGTTGCTTTATACTGGTGCCATCCTCATTACTGCATGTCTGGAACAGAAATTTTGACTGCATCAGAAATTGAATAAGCACAATTTTGCAATATAAAATGCGAAAAGGTGCGACATATACATTGCAATGGTTTGTGACGACAGAACACATGCAAATGTACACTGTTTGTTCTAGGGCGCTTAAGCAGCATAGTAAATAAATATGGTTACTCCCCGTAAAATCGATGTCTGCGTAACTACAATGCATGTCAACAGCTTAAGTATTATTAAGATCACAAATAAGAACATTTGTGCGCTCGGTTATACACTAGAAGAGATCACACTGCTGATTTCACAAGCAAATAGATGAAAGACGTGAAGCTATTAGAATTGATGCATTCTTTTTGTGCATGAACGTGATGGACAGCTTCACTACTGCAAACATAGATGTCCTGAGGTAAGCCAAACTGAACAGCAAGAACATTTGGAACCAACAGGTACTAAATATGGGTGAATTATCATGTGTGCAACTGTTTAATACATTAAATTCAAGCTTCAGTTTATCAAAAGGTTATTCGGTTCTGTGAACGAAAGAAGTTGCCGGCGGACTCGAAAAAAAATATATATATTGATAAGGCAACTCAGTCACTTATGGCTACGGCTAAAACGAGATGAAAAATGTGACGCGCGTTCCGATATCGTTTCTCTTTCGTGAATGTGTGCATAATGATGGCCTCGCAACTGAAAGTTTATTTCGGAAACAGCAACGGAGGGTCCCGACTGCCCTTATGTAATGCAGCATCTAGTTCGTTAACTTACCTCCGCCTGTAAGTTAACGAGACGAATAAATTACATAGCGATTGAAGCAGTGATGTTAAACGACTCACCGGTATTGCTGTCCCCAGTCGCAGCAGGACCCGGCTCCCATTTCGATGCAGACGTGTTCCACATGGCTCACGACTGAAACCTAGCTTTCAGGCTTACACCCCAAGTTAAATAACGCGAGAAATCGAAGCGCAATAAACTGGTGTTAGCACAAATTAACCAACCAATGTACGAATTAAGGAATCCGTACCTGCCGTGCACGCGAATATACCGGTAAAAATTTTAAATCCAGGCCAGAGGTCACGTGGGAGGTCGATGATGCTGAACGCTATTTTGCGTTTAAAATGACAAAAAACAACAAAGTTGGTAATGAAAGGTACAATGTAAAATTAGGAATTATACTTTTGTAGTCTTTATCATGCAATAAAAACGCTTCGTTTACTGTTGAAGAAAGTTTGAAGGTTAAAATTGCGCTTACTACGGCGCCTCTAGCGGGAGATAATGCGCTCAACGGGGAACCTTTTTAATTGGCGTACTATGCCTGTTTCTTTAGCAGCGCCGCGCGGTCGATTTTTTCGCCCTCTGTGGCCATTTGTTGAACTTGAGAGTGTGCCACCCCTGGCCTGCAATCCAGCCCACGTGACCTAGAGCGTCACCACCCAGCTGCGTTCGCGTGTTGAAGTATTTCTTATGAGCTTTACGTCACAGTTTTATGAAAACCTTAACACGTACATTTTTTCCGTCGTGACTTAATACAGATGTTGTTTTTAATGTTTCCTCACTAGCGCTCTTTTTTAATAAATGTATCGTCGTTGTTTTTGAATTATCGGAACGTTCTTAAATAAGAGTGGTTGCAACGGGGTGAAATGATAGACTGTAGGAGAATTAATAGAACACGCTGTGAATTTGACGTTAAAACTGTTCGAATAACTAAAGTTAATATCACAAAAAATATTCGTTTAATTTATGTACAACTATTTTGTAAGAGCGTGAAAATAAACTCAAGTTTGTTTTCACGCGCAAATTAGTCTCGCACTTGCAATCGGCTAGCACCCCTCTCTACCCTTTCCTTTTTTTTCAAGCCTAATTTTGCACACGCGGTGGTGTTCTGGCGCCGCGGTGAATTGGTGGAGTTGGGGTGCTTGCTGCGCCGCGTTTTATTTTGTGAAAAGGGACACACAGGCGTTTTTTTTTCTCTCCCACCCGCCCCCGAACAATCCGTGCTCTTCGAGGCTCCCCGACGACGGTAAAAAGAAGAAACCACACAAGGATTCACAATGGACACATCGTCTCCCGAAGCGCAAGTTGCGCCGGACAATTGGGAGGACCACAGCGTTGAGATCAACAACGCCGACGGAGACGACGAAATGGCAAAGTCGTTCTCCAAGTTGAACGTGGACGCGCCGCCGTTCGTGCCTTCCTTCGCCACGTTGCAGATGGCACAGTTGGACCCTCCAGAGAAAGGCAACGAGGATTCGCCTTCGGGTAAGAGCGGCGATCTGCTGGCCACACGGCAAGGGGGGGAGGGGGGTTCATTTGTCGGCTACCCATACTCGGGCCGCGGCTACCGGACGGCCCCGTCGGGAGCACCGATTATCGTGGCACGGCGAATTTCGTGATCTGGCATTGAATACAGAGCGATCGCTTCGCTGGTGACACCGTGAACGAGATCGTTGCTTTTCTTCTTTTCAGCGAGCCGCGCGGCGTGACGGTAGGCCTACGCTGCTCGGAGGCCGATTTCTCGCGAGTGTGCACCCTCGAAAAGCTGCTGCTGGTGTCAATAACCCCGCAAACGCGTCGCCCTCCGCAGCCCTACGAAGAAGACGAGGAGGATTAGCTCAGTGCCGTCGCGGTGGTCAGTGGGGTCGGAGCTCCGCGATACCGCAGCAGATTTCCGAGTTCTGAAAAGCGATCCGACAAGCCTCCTCCGCCCTCTCCTTTCGCCGTGCCTTGCCTTTGCAGTACACGTGGTTTCTGCCTGCGAGCGGAACATGGCTGCTGGCTGATGTGACGTTTCTCGTCACAGTGTGACGCGCTGGCATACCTGCGCTCCGTGGGATAGTTGGTGGGATAAACGGTACGTCGTAAGGCAAGCTCGATCGAGCGAACGTGGCTGTAACGCTCGTAGAATTAGCCTTTCCCCTCGCCAAAACGCAGCAGCCGTTACGTTCGCCGGGCGCACGTGCTGTGCCAGGCGATTGCGATGTTGGCTGCTTGACGGCGCAGTGAGTACTGGTTCTCGTGATTGTTTGCATTTACTAAGCTCGAGGTGCCTGCGGGTTTCGAAAACAATCGGCGTGTCTGCGTGTTTTGAAATCAAATTCCGACGATGTCTACCAGCCCATCCCCCCCCCCCCCCCCCCGCTCTCCTTCCACGATTTCCACGTAGTAGCTTCGTCACCGGCGATGTTGCGCAAGGAAAAAGAAAACCAGTGCCACTCGCGCCGCTGACGTAGTCGCTGCTACGACTTTGGCACGGCGCAGTTCATGCCGAAACACTGGCCAGTTTGTTTTTAGGTTCATTCTCGTTGGGTCTCGCCGCTAATCGCTTCCACCACTGCCCGCCTCCTCTAGCGTTTTCTTCCGTGGAGATAAACGAGATAAGGAAGGTTCGCTTGCGTCGTCTTTTTCCCATTTATGCCAGGCGCTGCTGTCGCTTCGGAGGGTGTTCTTGAGCTGGTTTTTCTCTTTCGGTGAGCCGGGGGGTGGCAGTCGGCGTGCGAAGTGGTCTTCGCTGGTCCCGTGCTGCGCTGCGTGAGTTGTTCAAAACTTGTCTTCGCTGCCTATACTCGTTAACGCAAAACCGTAAAAGTGCGAGCTTGGCGCGCGACCTTTAAGTACTGGTTTATCTGGTTACTCAGGCATGCGGTGTACTTCTGGGAAGAAGTTTTGATAACTTTGAAAAACGTGCGCTGTGGTGCGCTTCTCACTTGTTAAGAGTGGAAACTGCAAGCAAATGCCGGTCGGCCATCATCCGACGGTCCGGATGGAGTTTTTTTTTTGTGCTTTTCTTTTTCTTTATTATTTATTTTTGCTTGACCCAGACTGAGTTGTAGATAACATCTGTAGCAGGACGTGATTTGTGGCACGGCAACTCGCTGCCATATTGTTTTGCTTGACTTCGTTATAAGTCTAGTTGCCGACAGCTGTTCGTATTTCGACGTAACGAGGCCATCGACGCGCGGGCAAAAGGAATTCGTGGAATTTTTTATGTAATCTCGTAACCCGCTTGTTGCGCAGTGGCAAGGCCTTGAGTGTTGAAATTGTGGGTTTCTCTCTTTAGTGTGGACTTTCTTTTTCTTCGCTTTCCATGACCGAAGTCAGATATCGAATAATTCGGTAAATCGAAATTGTCATATAATCCTGAAACTGATCAGTTTGTTTAGAGCTGCTCTTGCCTTTGTGTGCACGTACTATAATGTTGCTATTGCTTGGGCATTTAGCCGCCGCTGCATGACGTTTCTTGCTGTAAAGCTTTTTGAATTAAGTAATTTGCTTAGCGACATTGTTATCTGTACACTTGTCACGCACAGGTGACGGTGAACATGCGCGGGCTGCCACGTGTTTGAGTTAACGTAGGCCATACGACGGTCAAAGCGTAATTGCCGAGCGCTATAATTGCCCAATTTCCAATTGGTCATATGCGTTTTCGCCAACGTTGCCACGGCCCTAGCTATATATCGCCTGGTAATGGTTGGACCTTTCGTCGGAGAACGGCTCGTACTGCTGCTTCGTGGACCAGGCACGTCTGCGTGATGACAGCGCGTTCAACCAGCGCTGCTTTCACCCGTACCACTTCGGTCAGTTTCTTGAATCGTGCTTGAATCATGGCAGCTTTAAAAATCTCTTCAAATCCGTGCGCCACGGGACCTGTTGACCAACATTGCAGGGTCCAGACGACGCATCTTACAAGCTGAAACGTGCGCTTTACAAGGAATTGGCAACGACAGGTTGTTGTTGTAATGATGTGGTAAACGTTACACATGTTCACACGTGACACGACGTAGCGCAAATGTTAACTTTTGTGCCATTCGGGCTGCCCTACGCTTTTGTAAGAGCGGGAGACAGGCGCATCCGGTGCGATTTTAGCAGAGGAGCTCGCCGGCCGCTAGGTCAAGAACGCGACGGCAAAGACCTCGCCCGAAGCAGCAGATGTCGAATGGCCTTGTTTCGCGGTATCGCCAGCGATAAGTGGCCGCGCGCTTGTGCGGCACGGCGGGCTCGGTTGTCGGCTCGGAGATCTCGGAGGCAGGCCTTGTGGAATGTTCGTATGCGTGCTTCGCTCGCGGTAAGCAGGTGTAATCATCGCCTTTCCCAGCCTGCCTTCTGCTCCCCGCCTTGGAGACAATAACCGAACAGCGACCGGTGGAAAATACGTCGGCGGCAACGATCGGTCGTTGGTTTCGGGTGTCCTGTTGCCGCATTGTCTGGCGTGGCGCACGGCGAAGCGGTTCGGTGTTGAGCGGCGACGCGAATGCGTAGTTCTTTTGCGGCATGTTTCAGCGAAGCAGCAGCGTTGTGCGAGTTTCACCGTATCCTTAGGACCAGGACCAGATGAAGCGTGCTATGCGACGTGAGTGCGTTGTCCTTGCCAGTGGCGCATTACGCCTTGTTCGCTTTGAGGTGCTAACAGTCAAAGGTCGTCGTGGTCAGGTTATATGTCGGCCGTGCGTCTTTTTGTGAGTTTCTGCTTTCGATGAGTTTCCTGTAGTTTACCCAATTAGTTGCCAACTTCCTTGGCTATTTGGTTTCCGTGTTGCTTGAGGCGCCCTGACCACCTTTGCATAGGCTGATCGCACGTCTGTCAAGGTTTCCTTCTCGTCAGTACTTATGTTCTCTTCACAAACTGACCCGCCGTGGTTGCTCAGTGGCTATGGTGTTGGGCTGCTGAGCACGAGGTCGCGGGATCGAATTCCGGCCACGGCGGCCGCATTTCGATGGGGGCGAAATGCGAAAACACCCGTGTGCTTAGATTTAGGTGCACGTTAAAGAACCCCAGGTGGTCAAAATTTCCGGAGTCCTCCACTACGGCGTGCCTCATAATCAGAAAGTGGTTTTGGCACGTAAAACCCCAAATATTATTATATTATTATCTTCACAAACTATTTTTGGAAGCGCAGTGCGGTACCAGAAGACTATTGCGTGCATCAGTGTGTCTGTGTACCAAATAGGGTTGTGAACATGTGCTTAGCTGGGGTCTCCTCGCACTTGGCAACTTTGTAGTGCAGGTGATGTGACACTTTTTTTTTTTCTGTTTTGCAGACAAGAAAGACAGTGACAAGGAGGATTCTGCAAGTATGGATGACTCTCCAGCAGGTAACATGGCAGCCTGGCTTTCTATCTTGTTCTGGCGTTATATTACCACATTTTCTATAACATGACATTGCTGGACTTTCTGTGCCATCCTGTACTTACCTGATTCTAGGCAGGCCCTCCTCAAGTGCTGGGAAGTTTTTACTTTAAATATAAGCTCTCGAAGCAGACAACCCCTGCTATCTCCCCAGTAGTTCCCTCTTGCAGAAAAGATACTTTCCTTATGGCCAGCAGTCTGAACTGTGCCTTGAACTCGTCAATTATTGGAAGTGCACTCAATTGTTGTAATTGCGAGTCGTTCGCGCTGTTGTGCACTGTGTGATCACTCCCATCAGTACTAATCTGCACCAATTGCATACTGTGTTGTGACTGGGACTGTTGCTTTCTTCTTAAACCTTTGTTTTCCTCTCATGTCACTTGTTTTTTGCTGCTCAAATGGGATAAAAAAGGCTGTTTTGTAAGCCAATGTATGGTTGTATGTATAAGTAAGGCCCAGCTGCAGTGTTCATCATAACCTGCCTTTCAAATATGGCATTGGAAACACAATCACTAATTGAATTTGGCTCTAATCTGCATGTTCTGCTGAGGAACCTGGCAGTGATAGAGTTGTCTGTCAAGTCATTGATCGTGTCGGTTCTCTTACAGCCTGCCTTGAAACATCCTTGCCACATTTTCTTGTTTTTCTGCTACAGTTACTATCGCTGAAATATTGCATAAATTGCTGCTTTTGTACGCATGTTATTGTGCCAAGCTTGTACCCAATCTATGGAGTCTAGCTACAGAATGCTTATTGTATAATTGGGAGCACTGTCCTTTCATGTTATCAGACTAGAGTACTGCTATGTCGTACCTTATGCAGACTGTCTGTTTTTGTTACCAGACATGACGGTGTAATGGTTATAGCATTGCACTGCTGGCCACGAGGTCATTGGTTCAATTCCCTGCCTCAGTGGCCACTTTCGCATGGGGTGGAATGTGAAAATGCTTTGCACGTTAAAGGTGCATGTTTTGAAGTTCATGTTTTGAAATTTGAAGTTCCTCACTACCTCATAACGATGATTCTGGCGCATAAAATCCCAGAGTTAAATTTTTTTTAATAGATTTGCTTTTCCTGATTGCTTTTGTCTATGCCCTTGCCTTACATGATACCCTTATGCTCTTCGAGCTAAAGAAAATGAAATAAAATGCAACTCATTTCTGTTAATGCCCCGAGTTTGACCCGGGTAATATTGAGCAGGCCTTGCCCATGTGTGCCTCCTTGCAGACTGGGAATGTGTGACGTTGGAGGACAGCCCACAGGATGCAGGTGGGGGTGATCAGACGCCCTCGACGGGGGATGAGGATGAACGCATGGACGTAACCTCCAAACCACGCAAGAAACCGCCCAAGGACGACGACCAGGGTCCTAAGAAAGAGCACATAAACGTCGTCTTCATTGGCCACGTTGGTACGTACACCAGCCTTTGCGTGTTGGCTCTGTCATGCTCTTGGAGTTGCGCGAGAGGCCGAACTGTGGTGCATAGGTTATTTTTATCAGCTCCTGGCTGTCCAAGTGCAAGGGTGTCTCTTCTTGCTCCGCGATGTTTAGTGTCCGTATCTACTCCCATTGTAGCTTACAGCACAGGTTGCCTAACTGTGAATATAGCAACTCAGATGCATGTGACAATAGGCTTTCTGCGGTGCGTTGGTGTGATTTATGCTGCAGAGAAATCGTGATGGATGATAACTCATGTGCATACAAGTTAAAAAGTGTGTGTGGTCTTTTTTGGTTGTTCGCAATTTATTCTCCGTTTCATACATAGCAGGCAGCGCTTCAAAGGCTAGATTGAATACTCTCACTGTATGCATCATGTAATTCAGTGCAAGAGTAACTCTTGTTTTAGAGCACAGCTCTTAAGTGCCTCTCCCTGTGTTGAGCATTGGCATGCCTTGGCGTTCCATTGAACCGAATGAGCCCGATGAAAGATTAAAGCGAACACGAAGCGCAGCGGCAGATGAAAGAAGAGAGTGCAAGGAGGAAGGTGAAGCAGGATACAGTGAAAGCATGAGGTGGAAAGTGGAGGACAAGGTGGGGGGAGACTGCCTGTGCGTGCGTCGAGTTGCCGGCAGCCAAGAATTCCACAGCCACATGGGCGATCTCGTCTGTGCTTCTGAGGGGGAGCCAGGGTGGCGTGAGGTAGGGGAGGCTACTCATCCGCAGCGTCAGCTGCTGAGGTCAGTGCGCGGTACCAGCGTGTGTGACGGGAATCGCTGCTCTGCAAGGGGCAACGGCGAGCGGCTATGAGTAAGGCTTGATGTGATGATCCCTTGGGTTCATCGTAAGGTTCGTAACAGCACAACACAAGACATGAACAAAGGGAAAGTAAAAGCAACATCGCGGCGCCGATGCTCTTGATGCTCCCTTGGGTGTTGCCACTGTAGACACTGGTGGCACGATTTCTCTGCAGCGAAGGGCCACCCTTGTCATTGGCAGACCAAAACCATGAAAAAAGCGTATTGCTGTGCAGGGCGGTAGTGCAGCGACAATAACACCATATCGTAGCCAGTGTAGTGCGCATCGTCTATATAGAAACAGTGCTGCATGAGTTGGTTTGTTTGCGGCAGCTGCTGTGAACCATGCCCACATGTCACCCACACGCTGCCTTTCGCAATCTCCTGATTAGCGAGGCAGTCACGTCTCGCTTCTCTCTGTTTGCGATGTGCCACACGAGACAGATTGTCCATGCCAGCTGTGCTACCTACTGTTATCTCTTCCTAATATTAATCGTGTACCTATATAATCATTCAACAAAATATTGACATGCCAAATGAAAACACGTATAGAGCTGCGCTTAAATTCCTCATTGGGGAGTATCGTAACTGTCGGTGAATTTTTTTGTGTTGCAGAATAAGACTTATTTATTAGGTGGAAGACATCACAGATCTGAACATATTGAACAGGCAGCATGACACACTTCCACAACCAGTGACCACGGTGTACCGCTAGCACTAGCAACAAAAAGTGTAGTTCGTCGCATAGAGGAAACACTAATGCGCGCAAACAATCCGTAATTTGATGTACTGCTGTGTCCACAAGTTGTCGTTGTAATATATGAAGTAGCTATTCCTCAAAGTGTTGCAGGTCAAAAATAGCTGCTCTGCAGAAGGCGTGGAGCGAGACTTGTACGGCTGCTCTGCCTGTGTAGCTGTCGCAATGTTGCTTGTTAAAAGGGAAACTGTGATAGTGTGACAGTGTCACACTGTCATGTCGTGTCACACTGAAAGTGACAGTGTCACTTAGCTGTCTGTGTTCGTTTTTCTTTTTCTTCCCTCTTTCGAGACAAGTGGGGTGGGTCTGGGTGCACCAGCGTTTTTACTGGTCATGCGAAAGCCTGTCTCCTCGTTTTGTACAAGTTGTTTGGAGACCAGGTTGCAGCAACTGCTGCTCTTGAATCGGCAATTTAGTAATGTTCAAGTCAGTAATTTAACTAAACACCAAATAAAAGAAACCAGGAAAATGTCTACAGATCTTCTGTGTGCTCTCATCATCTCTGTGGTGGGAAAGTAGCAACTTTATCTATGCTACGAGAGTACAGAACAGTATGCTTAACATGTGCATGGACAAATGCAGGACACTGAACAATTCCGAATGAAGCGGACAGTTTGGCTAGCTTGGAATAAATACAGGAACGAGCCATTACATGGCCCACCATGGAAGGAAGCTTGCCGTTAATGTGTTGTAGCTAAAAAGAAAGTGCATGTCTGCATTTTTAGCATCCAGCAGGAAATAGTTGCGTGAAGTGCACTGTATGTGCCTAATTTGTGAGCAGTCTCTTAACTTTTTCAGGGTCATTGATGTAAATATATGGCGCTGCAAACAAATCCAAAATGGTCGATGTCATATATTTACAGCGTCGTCTGTACATTTAGAAAGCTTGCCAATTTCCCAACTTTTTGCCTAGCATGTGCAGCTACATGCGTAAATACAGGGAATTTTTATCTTGCACCTCCCTCTCCCGTTTTCTTTTTTTTTCGTGGTTTGTTTGCTCCGGCGCGTCCATAGAGTAATATGAAACTCTGGGTGCGTCTACTACCTTCGCACAATGGCGTGTGGCAGTTAGTTTGGGTTTTGTTCCACAGGGGGTTTGGGCTTCTTGCATTCGCAAAACTTATGGCTATCTCGTTACTAATCATTCAAAGGGTCATTGCCTGTTACTCACTCGTTTATTGCTCACAGGGGTGCGCATACGAAGGATCCGCCGTGCATGCATTTCCTTTTTTGGAGACTTGCGAAAACTAATCGCCTATGGTTGATAAGATGAAGGATCGGCATAAGTTTGTCGCACGTTTTGCTTTTCTGATCGGCACACAACCACACAGTTTTCTTGAGGGTGCTCACCTATGCAGTTCGATTACACTGTGGACGTAAATATTAGTTTCAGAGGAGGAACATTCAACACCTGAGAAATATTCTCGTGTGTGCATTTTTCTAAGCCTTTGAACTATTTGTATAACAATAAATCAATTTTTTTTGTTTGTATAAGTTCATTTCCTGTTTATTTATTGTTATTATTCATGAATAGACAGTACATATATATCAATTCAAAATATTTTTTTCTCACTGTACGGTCACGCTAGAAAATTACCGCAATGTGTGTTCAAAATAGGTCCTTCTGAAGAATTTAAATCTGCAATAAGAAAAATTGGCCCTGGGCAGTCGCATAAGGCGAAAAATGACCCTGACGGGGTTAAAAGTTGAATATGTTGCAGGAATAATATAAGTAGACCAAACCAAGCCAGATGTATGGTCTGTTCAACTGAAAGTGCATTGTATGTGGATTCATTGTAACGGGCATGAACTGTATATCATTAATAGTTGCAGTTCAGCACTCGGGAGTTCTTGTTTTATGTGTGTCCATGTTTTTCAAATGCACTGCTTTCACCGAGAAGATTTAAAGGTCTTTTATGTGCGATTGTAGTGTTGGGTCTGTTAAATGTCCAAATAATTTTCACATTCTAAGGACTCCTTGACCCTTACCTCAATTGATCATTCTTTACAAGTGCCTGCCTAGTGCTTTTCTATCAGTAAATGCTTTTATATGCATTGTGTAGAAATGTACTGTGTGTTCTGCATTCAGTTGTCTTTTTTTTTTTGAAACATAAATCAGTGTCATTGTTCTAACTGGGAAGTGCAAAGGCAGCGTCTGAAATTTTTTCTAATACTAAGCCTCTTTTTTTTCTTCTTGGCAGACGCCGGCAAGTCTACCATAGGAGGCCAGCTTCTGTAAGTCGAGCTCTTTGCTGCACATCTTGCTTTATTATTTGCCCGAGTACCTTTTCATTTATATTCTTCCGTAATGATGACCTGTTGGTTGAATGATATGCTGAATCCTTTTGCATGGTTTTATTTGTGTGGACTGTAAGGTCCAAACTGAGCCATGTTTATTGAGCATGTGTTGAGCTCGATGCTCTTCTATGCATAAGCCATAAATATGTTTCTGTAACTGCTGGCATGGTTGGTGCTGGGTGTTTCAGTATCTTCTTATTATTTACAGAGCGTTTATTCATGTTCCTGGCACTTTTTTGTTTGTGTGTGCAGATATTTAACAGGGATGGTAGACAAGCGGACATTGGAAAAGTACGAGCGGGAAGCGAAAGAAAAGAACAGAGAATCTTGGTACCTCTCCTGGGCGCTAGACACAAATCAGGTGAGAGCGTCTGGCTGTCTGATCTATTGAGCTGTGATCAACCAGAGAGCCTGTGAACTGGTGGTTTTTAGCTCCTCAGGGTGAGCAACATCACATTTGCACAAGTGATAAATCTAGAACCATTATCACGCGATGAAGCTGTGCTTGCGAGCATGGACAATCCCTGCGACTGCTGTTTTGGCCAAGGACTCATGTGATGATTTGCACGTTGCAAAGAAACCGCAGTGTTCAGGGCTTTCATAAGCATGCAGCAGAACTGCCGAGTTGGAACTCTTCTGCATACCACTGTACGGAGGCATGTGCAGGGCTGTATCTGTTAGGAATAGGCCAGTTTATTTTGCGGTTTTGGCTTTGATGGGCTATAGTGTCATTGCCAAGTTTATCAAATCATCATGTGCTGTATTTTCTTGCTCGTGGTTATCAGTATAAAAAAATCCGACGTTGTCAAGGACGATCCAGGTTTTGCAGTTACACTGTCATTTCCCTGCTGTTGCTTTGGAACTCCAAACCATGTGTATCCACCAATATTTGCAGTATGTCAAGAGTTGTGCGTAGGCCGTGGCCTCTTTATGCCAATGTTCACAAATTTTTGCACAAACTAGCCCAGGCTGACTCAACAGCACAGCTCTTTTGGGAAGGGATTGCCTCGTTGAATGTAAATGCTTAACGATGCAGGCAGTGACGCGAGATAGAGACGGTACATGTGCGTTGAAGTGTTTAGGATAGCATTGTCTTAACTGCTTGTGCATCTGTTGTTAACAGGAAGAGCGTGACAAGGGCAAGACTGTGGAGGTGGGCCGAGCCTACTTTGAGACGGAGAACAAGCACTTCACACTCCTGGACGCGCCGGGTCACAGATCTTTTGTGCCCAACATGATTGGAGGTGCCTGCCAGGCTGACCTGGCCGTGCTCGTGATCTCGGCGCGCAAGGGGGAGTTTGAGACGGGATTTGAGCGAGGGGGCCAGACGCGAGAGCATGCCATGCTGGCCAAGACGGCTGGGGTTCGACACCTGGTCGTCCTGGTCAACAAGATGGACGACCCCACAGTGGAATGGTCCGAAGAGAGGTCAGCTGCCTTTCCAACTTCCTGTCTATGCTTTCATACATGCTAACCATCACTTTTAACAAACAGAGAGGTTGTTGGCAATTACTTGTACTTACTCAATTGTAAGGTTTGCCTGACTTGCACGTCCAGAAATTGATTGCAGCAGACTTGATTGTCCACTTCCCTCCTTCACGGTAGGAAAAAGAGTAATGCCGATGTGCTCACCATTTGAATGCAGCAGCATACACACGCGGCGGCTAGGCTAGTGTGACGTCAACGACGCATTGCTTTTGCCGCACTGACTTCTCTTCGATGCCACGCCTCGCGGTTTGCTGCCACAAAGATGCGCAACAGTGTGTGTTCACTGATCTCGCTCATCGACGCCATGACGTCTGTCATGGCGTCTATTGTGTTGACAGCATTTCAAAATGCTTCAATTCATGGACGTAGAGATCACTGTGGAAGCAGCAGCAAAACGAAGATGCTGCCGTGGTTGATCCTGCAAGCGCTGATGTTGCCCCGCTCCCAACTTAAACTGACGCTGTAGCTGCTTTGGCCCTTCTACGCCGCTACTGTGGCGCAATAGAAGGCACCGGCCTGTCGCTTGTGGCTTATTAGGCTGTTGAGGATGCCATGGTCAAGACTGTGGCTGCCAGTAAGAAGCTGGCGACACTGTTGCAGTACTTTCAAAGAAATGGATACATTGTGTGAAGCTTCAAGTGAGTGTTTACTGCGCCATGATTGGTTCATTGATTGATTTTTACAATTTTACGTGTTTTTGTATATAAAATTCTGGCTATATTGAACTATTTTGCAATCACTGTACTGTTTGATATATCAAAGTTTGACTGTATTAGCACATGGTCATGCAATCAGTGTGTATTATCGCACGACATGCTGCAAGGTGTCTGTAATTTTGGTCATCTTTATACATTTAGTCTACCATGGAATTGTCTAAATAATCGGTCATTGACTATATAATGATGTTCGATTACTAGTGCCCACCCCAGGGCTTCGTTGGAGGCTTGTACCCCGCGGTCGCGTCCTCTTCCATGGCCCTGGGACATTGTACTCTCCTGAGCCTTGCAAAAGCAGCACTGAACATCTGCAGTGTTTGTGTAGGTTCTTGCGGGACATGCGACACTTGCTTCAGCCATATCTAGGTGTGGCTTTTCAATGTCAGTAAAGACCTGAGCTTCTAGGCCGAATATTAGGTACATGCTGACATGTGCTGAAAGCAAAGCATACAGTGGAAAATGAGCTGATCAAGTGTGATCCTGTGACTTCGCATTCAATTTTCATTTCATTCTTTTTTGAGCGGAAGAAAGCATTTTTACTGCATTTTGAGAGGCTGCAAGAAAAGGCAGTGTCATGAAATTCTTTGGAAGTTCAGTGAGAATCCAGTGAAAGTTAGTGTGAATCGAAGTCGTCATCAACAGACTCGGTCACTGCAATCCCGTGAAGCTCAGGTATCTGCCAACTGCAACAAAATTTTAGCGTGAAATAGTGGGAAATATAGCATGGGAATAGTGGGCAGTGCATGGATTTGTCTGCAGCTTGATTGCTTTGGCTTCAAAGAACTTTCCAGTTTTCATTTTGACCTGACTCGTCATTACACATTTGTTGAGTGGCAATGATGCATGTCATCGTACTATTTTCAGAACATAATGAACATCACTGTTTTAAATATCGATCACTCGTGGCAAGCGTTGCTGCCCAGGTATTTCTTGCATATGGCGGCGTACACACTCAAACTTGTACTGTAGAACCTTGTTCATTAGTTCGACCCACGTTTGGTTCCAGGTACAACGAGTGCAAGGAAAAGCTGGTGCCATACCTTCGCAAGTGTGGCTTCAACCCCAAGACTGAGCTGACGTTCATGCCCTGCTCGGGACTGACGGGGGCCTACCTGAAGGAGGTGGCGCCCCCTGAGGTGTGTCCCTGGTATCGGGGGCCCCCGTTCCTCGAGTACATCGACAGCCTGGCCCCGCTTAGCCGGTCTGCCGATGGCCCTTTCCGAATGCCTGCTGTTGACAAGTACAAGGTGCGCGCCTGCACGGAGGCTGTGTAGTGGTGGAAGGAGTGGGAAATATTTGCTTACCGTATTTACAATAGTAAGTCAACTCAAATGTAGATCAACCTCCCCACTATTCTCCGATGTTAGAAAACCACTAAATTTCGTTGATGGGGATATGAAACGTTTTATTATTCTAAACTTATCAAGCCGATAAAAATTCTGCTCAAATTCATAATACATTCGCCGACCGATTTTCCGGACTCCAAAAATTCGGACATGCCTGATTATTCGGTCAGCTTTGCGGCACCGCCATTCTCCCCCTAGACCATAACGTATAACAACTGCCGAAAGTTCAGACACCTTGCAACCTCTCGTCTGATTTTTCGGACACTCCTTGAGCCAACTCGTTCGAGAGTACCATGCACCGACTCTGACCGGTGCATGGTTCGACTTGCTGAACGCCATTTTTGAACAGCGTGCAACGGCACATTCATGATTTCTTCAAGCCTACTGCCGAGCCCTGATAAGTGCGTGGAGATAAAGGATTTCTTTTTTTTTGTTTGATTTTTTTTTTCTTAATCTGCTTTTTCGGACACCTGTTTATTCGGACATTTCCGCAGTCCCCGTGAGGTCCGAATAAACGGTCGGCGACTGTAGTTGCAAATCATTGTTTTTATAACACAATATTTTGCTGAAAGTGATTGTCAGTTTCAAATACATTTGAAGCCAGAAGGACGCAACTACCCATCATTCCCATGCTCGCTGAACCACCATGCTTGCAGTGCCCATTGAAACTAGTGCTAAAATTCTCTCTAGTGGTGTTCGTAGGAAACTCGATGGCTTACAAGAGCCAGCATAACACTTCTGGGTGCAATCTTCATGACAGGACATGGGCACAGTGGTGCTGGGCAAAGTGGAGTCCGGGTCGGCAAGGCGAGGCCAGCAGCTGTTGCTGATGCCCAACCGGCGGACTGTTGAGGTGCTCCAGCTCTGGTCCGACGAGGACGAGACGAATGTGATTACGTCGGGGGAGAACGTCAAAGTCAAGCTCAAGGGAGTAGAGGAAGAGGTTAGTGCTGTCGTGCCTGCTGAAGGGCGTTGTATGCACATTCCTGTCTCATTTTCTAGCAGTGAAACCTTTTGTACCTTTGGTTACAAATCTTAGCTTTTCATTCCTTTTGCAGTGCTTTACAAGTTACTTGTTGATTGCTTTATAACGATTCATCTAAATTTAAAATTAATTGGTGGAAGCGCCATTTATGTCCTTGGTATCATTAGGGCAGTTGCACAGGAGCAGAAGTAGGAAATGTGCTTTTAGAATAAAGCATGTGTTTTCATTTTTTAGTCGGTCACTAAATGCTGGTCAGTCTGCAATGATATTTATTGTAATAATTTCATCTCTATCTTTCCTAAACTTTTGTTCAAGCTCTAGTTTTCGGCTTTGCTGGCCAGCAAGCTATTGCATTTTTTTCCCTCAAAGTTTCTCTCATCGACCAGTGTGTTGGTGGGCATCACCGTTGCCTCTTCCATTGTGGACCAAAAACCTAGCTTTGCTGACGCGCGACGTCCTGTGTTGGGGAAAATGCAGGAAGTGTCTCCAGGGTTTGTGCTGTGCGACGTGGTGAACCAGTGCAAGGTGGCCAAGGTGTTTGACGCGCAAGTGGTCATCTTGGAACACAAGTCCATCATCTGCCCTGGCTACAGCGCCGTGCTGCACATTCACGCTGCCATCGAGGAGTGCTCGGTCAAGGTGCGAATTTTTACTTTACTGGCCGCGAACTTGCGATTTTGCTGTGGCCGTGCTCCGAAGAGGCACATGACGTCACACCGCGTTCCTCGTCGTTGCGCTTGCCTCTGCTCGCTTCGCCAGCTGCATCGCATGCCTGATAACCTGTCAGAGGATTGAAAAGTAGAGCTCGCGTGCTCCACAACCACAGTTGAGGTGGCAGTATGGACGGCAACAAACCGCCGTGGTTGCTCAGTGGCTATGGTGTTGGGCTGCTGAGCACGAGGTGGCGGGATCGAATCCCGGCCACGGCGGCCGCATTTCGATGGGGGCGAAATGCGAAAACACCCGTGTGCTTAGATTTAGGTGCACGTTAAAGAACCCCAGGTGGTCAAAATTTCCGGAGTCCTCCACTACGGCGTGCCTCATAATCAGAAAGTGGTTTTGGCACGTAAAACCCCAAATATTATTATTATTATGGACGGCAACAATTTGAATAAGCAGGAGGAGGCCTGGAATCGACATCGGAACGAGATGAAGAGGAAACAAATCGCCCAGGAAACAGACGAACGGCACGCCGAATGACTGGCCAAATGCCGTAACATAGGTAGACAACCAGACTAACGTGGACTTGCAATCAAGATTAACCAATGCTACCATGATATGTCTTAGCTTTCGCTACATATATCCTGGTGTAGCCGAGCTAAGCCACTGCCAGTTTTTCACCTTGTTTTCCAGTTGAGGCTTTTTCAGAGGGTGTAATTTGCTGTGCATGAACCTGTTTGAAACAAAAGAGGATATGACAATACAAACTTGGCATGGGGTGCATTTATCGTTGGTGTGTATTTGCCAAGCATGGTGCTAGGTGTGATTGATCCTGCTCAAGGTTTCATTTAGGATTGACCACTGCCCTCTCTGATGTAAAGCATTGCCAGTGCTTGCGCATCGGCTTCCATATTGGCACGTGCTCACCACTGCATTTGGTAATCTGCAAGTTTAACAACTAACGTTGCTGTACAGTGAAGTCCTGCTGCAATGAAATAGATAGGATAACTGAGAAATTTGACTGATGTGTAAATTTTATTGTTATAAAATTAGTACGGGACAGCAATGACAGAATGGGCCAGGCCTTACAGTGTGAGCAGCTGCAAACCGTGCCAAAACAGCCTAGTCAAGGTACTTGTGTGCCATTGTGGGTCATCTTGTGTTTCGTGGAGGTTCCAGTGCATGCACTGGCCGCTGGCCGAAGATACGATGTGAATGTGTTGCGCATTCGTGAACTGAGGCTTTCTGCAAGGATTTTATTGTTGTATGCAGTTATTTCTCCCAGGCCGTTGAAATTGGGGGTGTAGGTTATATGCGGAAAAATACGGTGCAGCCAACTTGTTATTTCGGCCCTAAGGGACTGATGAAATTGGTCTAATTATCTGCTCGGTCAAATTGACAAGAAGCAGAAGAAAGCCACAGCGCTCCGCTGATTCGTTTGGCACTATTTGCCCGATTCTAGCATGCCCCGCAACCGAACACACACCCGCGTTTAATGTTCCCAAACTAGAACGCTAGCATAGAGATAACGTTAACACTTGTAAACAAAGCAAAAATCTAAAGCACGCCCAACTTTTTAGCAAGAAAAATGGGCAAGGGTCTAATATGTGTTGCACCTTGGCGACCATTCCTAAAGTCAGCTTTGCTGCAATACATTGATTTTATGCACTAAAGCGTACTAACGCCATGAAGGTGGTTTTTGTTTTGTAGCAGGCAATTTTTGGACGAACTTTTTTTTAAAAAGAAGGTTCGCATTACAGTCTGGTAAATACGTGATCAGACATAGTGAGCTACGGTTTTTGCTTGAAAATCTTCCTAGGGAAGGCTGGAAATTGGTGTTTTCGATGCGAGATGACGTGTGCAACACATTTACTGTCCCCTAAGCTTCGCTGAGACAGAGGCTACCACTAAGTGGGCCACTACTGGGATCTCGCCATACGGGCAGGGCGTGTACGTGACGACTCATCAAGTTCGAACTACAGCGAAGGTCAGTTTTAGGATCAAAATAACACAAGGTTGTGCCCATAAAAATGCCTGGGCATTGGCTGGAATCTTCGTTCAGGTCCAACGTAACCGAACATTTGAATTAAGAGAAGTCTACTGTACATAAGTTTGCCTAAACTTCATCCTTCTTGCTTCAAATGAGTTTGTGACATTGCAAATTGATCAAGTAGACCTTTTCATCTTGAATGCCCTTGGCATCGCCATAGTGCCCTCTGGGGTGTGGTAATTGCATGTGTACACCCATGCAAGAGCATTGCAGAAGCTGCCACACATGCCTTTATGCTCCCTCGCTACAGTCCAGAAAGGATATTCTTGCTTTTCCCATGAAAATGTCTATAGGTGATGTTCAAAACAAGGGGCCTTTGACATGTTTCTCGCTCCACTAACTGCTTCCGGTGCTTAAAGTACACAAAAGCATGGACTTTGAGATCTCTTTTTTTCTTCTTCTTCTTTCTTGCTGTAATTACTTGCATAAAGCTCGCATTTTTCCTCCGTAGAAAACTTAGTAAAGTTGGGGTGCAATAATAACAAGGGGAAATAATAAAACGAATTCTAATTTTAATGGCCAGTGTGGAGGGTGCAAGCTTCCTGCGAGTAAATAAGCCACTTCGATGAAGCAGCTGGTGCGGTTTTGGCACCACCTATTTAACAAAAGGTGCTTTGAGCTAAAAAAAAAGTGTTTGCTGGCGCCGAGATGCGGGTGTCCCTCATCCTAAACTCTTTAAAGCCGTGAAACGCAACACTGTGAGGCATTGTGAGTGCACTGAGTACGTCAGGATAGTTGAGGTTGACACTCCAACTGTTGAGTCTCACTTGTGTGTAAAGTTCGGGCCTTATACCAATGAGCTTGCTATCAGTCTTAAAGTGCTTGAGGCCAGGGAATATAACTTGTACATGTAATTAGAGCGAGGGATTTAATCGTTTTATGAAGAAAAATTGCATGAGTGACTTTTTTTTTGTATGCATCTCCTTTTTATTCATATTTGAGAATGTGCGACTCAATTTGCAATGAGATTTGCCGTTCTTTTTTTTTTCCAGTATACTTCATTCGCTGTGAATTTTACTAACCTCTCCCTTCTGATTTCTTTGTGAATAAAATAAATGCTACTCCTTACTTTTCAAAGTGGGTTGTCATTTTTTTGTTTTAGCATGCTTACGAGTGACAGCATCAGGTGACATGGTGTCAGCCAGTCTTCACATAAAACAAAGTTCTGTGTCACCAAGGGAATTTTGCAAAGGCACTCGGGGAAAACCTGGAAAACTCTGGGAATTTGGAAATTTGAACTTCGTAGACACCCTGCATGTACAATATCCACTAGCACAGACAAAACGCAATATGGTGGTCCCAAATGAGAAGGGAACATCAACGCACTGTGGTAGGGTTAGGGTTCCCCAAGTCGTAAAAAAACCTGGGATGGCGGAAAATATTGTCTTGAGTCGAGGCTTTGCGCAGAAGTGTGGCGCACTCTGTCGTGAAGCCAACACCGCAAGGCAAAATTCACATGTAACCAGGGCCCTGAGTAATTTTTGGTGCTGGTTATATGTGCAAAAATGCAGTACTTTTGCCAAACTTCAAGTGTAGTAATTTTTCAAGGAAGTTTCTTGTGCGCCCCGAAAGGTGCAAGGTGTTCAAAGAAACGCATCGCTGTGTTGCAGACTATCATCTGCCTAGTGGACCGCAAGTCAGGCGAGAAAAGCAAGACGCGGCCACGGTTTGTGAAGCAGGACCAGATTGCCATCATGCGCATGGAATGCGCAGGCGTTGTGTGCATGGAGCCATTCAAGGAGTTCCCCCAGATGGGACGCTTCACCCTGAGGGACGAAGGTATGTGCTCTTGCCACTCCTTGCTTCTGGTTCCTGTACAGTTTTACGTCATTGCAGCGCGACTGGTGCTCAAGTTACGAATTGACTGGTCACTGTTGCAGTCTTTTGGAAGCCACAATTGCTTCATGACACTTCAAGGATGAGACATAAGAATACTTGAACGAGATGTCAATTTTTCAACTAAACGTTCGATCTGCACCAGTAGTTGGGGCATTAAATGAAATTCAGGCAACATTCCACCATTTACTCCGTTATCTAACCATGCAGAGGGAAATACTGTTTTCTGTCTCCATGGCCGAACTTTGTCCTTATCCAAGTTTTGAAAAAATGTGCTTATTTTGGTCAGCAAATGCTTTTCCGACTGCTCCTAGAACCACGGTTACAGATTACTATTATCGCATTAATCATGTAGCAATTTCTGATTACCGTATTTACTCGTGTAAAGGCTGCACCCCCACTTTAGAGGGCAAAAATTTTGGACAAAATGCCCTGCCGGAAAGTGAAGTTGTCTAGCGTTAGACAATATCAGCTGCATTTCTGTCGATGCCGCTCGGGTTGGTGCCACCGTGCGATTATTTTAGTGTGGTGTGTCGTCTCGGCTGTGTTTACAGTCAGATCGGTGGCATTTCGCCTGTGTACAAGGGAGCCCTGTTTGGGTCAGCGCTGGTCAGGGACGATAGGTCGGCATGTGAGGTTATTTACTGCAGCGTTATGTCATTTGCGCCTCTTACTCTCTGCTACAGTTGCGGAAGCAGTATGAACATTTAGTAGGCCGTCATCAGCCCAATTCATGTAAAGGCCGCACCCAGCCAAGAGTCTACAAAAAATCTGGCCCTTACACGATAAAGCTCAATATAATGAACCTCAATATAACAAATTTATCAATATATTGCCGCGAATCTATGCAGTGCTTGCTCACTCTTCAAGTCTGCCGCCATGCGACGCAAGGCGCGCCCAGTTGAGACGCGCCACGCAACGCAAGACGCGCTGCCGCCATGAGACGCAAGACGCGCCCAGTTGAGACGCGCCAAGACGCGCTTTAAATTGAGCGCAGACGACAGCGGCGGGCATTCTGTTCGACGACCGCCGAGCACGCTGGTCGCCTCGCCGTCGCCGGGTAGTTCAGGGCATTGTGGGCGCAAGTCAGCCCAATAAACAGTCTTCTTTTGGCAAACCTTTGTCCGTCCTCATCGTCCCTGCGACCGCCGTCACTACTACGTGACATCTGGTGGAGGTGCGGGGTAGCCTCCCATGTCCCGGACGAGTCCTTCAAGTCGTGAAGCCAGCCCTCAGCGCTTCGCACCCGAGGACGAGCCAGCAGTTCAGCGAGCCAGCCGACGTCTCCAGGGAGAGGATCCTGAGTTCGGGACCTTGCCAGACCACACCAGAAACCGAAAAGACGCCGCTACGAGTACTGCAACCTCGCCGAAGATGACGACACCGATCATACTGCAGCAGCCGCGGGGGCCGCCAACCTTCAATGGATCCCTAGGCGAAGACCCCGAAGAATGGTTGGACCAATTTGAGCGCGTGGCATCATCCAACAAGTGGGATGATGCGGCAAAGATTGGACAGGTATTTTTCTCATTGGAGGGCTCCGCACGCACGTGGTACGAAAACCATGAGTCGTCCCTAACGACATGGGAGCTGTTCAAGAGGGAGCTATTGAAGGTATTCGGCAGTGTCATGAGAAAAGAAAGAGCCGAACGACTCCTCGAGTCCAGGATCCAGCTGCCAAATGAGCCCGTCCGTGGTTACGTCGAAGAAATGAAGCGCCTATTTCGCCGTGCCGACCCCGAGATGGCCGAGGAAAAAAAAGTTCAGTTTTTAATGCGCGGCGTAAAAGAACAACTCTTTTGCAGCCTCGTCCGCCAGCCGCCAAGAACAGTCGAGGAATTCATGCAAGAAGCCAGCACGATTGAGAAGACCCTCGACGTCCGGGCTCGGCAGTACAACCGCCCTTCCTCTGTTTGTGCAATCCGTACGGACACGACGACCACAACCAGCGACAACTTGCGGGAAGTGATCCGCGAAATTGTTCGCGAGGAGCTACGCCGATTACTGCCATCTTCCGCACAGCCGCAAGCAGCAACTCTCATGGATGTGGTACGGGAAGAAGTGCAACAGGCACTTGGCACCCCGACGGCCACAGAACCCCAGGCCATGACGTACGCCGCTGTAGTACGCACTCCTCAGCCCCAACGACAACCACTACATCCTGTCCGACATGAACAACTTGGTCCCGGACACCGCCTCCCTGTCCCCGCCCGCCCAACCTACGAGCAACGCTTAAGCCCCAGGAAATGCGACGCCTGGAGGACTTCCGACAACCGGCCGTTGTGCTTCCATTGCGGTGAGGCCGGCCATATTCTTCGTCACTGCCCATACCGACGTATCGGTCTTCGAGGATTTGCCGTTGACGTCCCACGACCACGCTTCGGCCAACGTCCGCAGGAAATCGACGAGTACCTGTGTCGAGAGGAGTACACGCCGAACCGCCTTTCACGCTCACCATCGCCGTCAACGTCGCGCTTTGCGTCGCCACGCCGCAGCTACGCAGCCGCGGTACGGGGAAGGTCTCCGAGCCCCCGTAGGGGAAACTAAAGACGGCAACCTCTGGAGGTGAGGTTGCTCACGAACGAAACGCCGAAGATCCTCCACCGACAACGCTCCATGAAGACGCGCCCGCTACGCAGCATGAAGAAGCCCCACTCGCTGCACCGACGCCGCAGAAGATGACAACCCCGACCACGACGCGAACTGCCTTCGAAACGACGCCTCCACCCAGAAACGCTTCGACGATACGTCCTACCCGCGACTCGAATACGCGACGAAGCCGTAACCCGACGCCGAGGGCGACGTGCAATGCTAGAGCCAAGACATCCGACTTAGAAGTGGCGATCGACGGTAGGAAAGTCACTGTTCTAGTTGACACAGGAGCCGATTACTCAGTGATGAATGGAACATTCGTTGCGCAGCTGAGGAAAGTCACGACCGCTTGGGATGGCCCACAAATTCGCACCGCAGGTGGCCACCTCATTACGCCATCAGGACGATGCACAGCGCGAGTGACTGTCAAAGGACACACCTATCCTGCGACCTTTGTTGTGCTACCGCAATGCTCTCGCGAAGTGATCCTGGGCTTGGATTTCCTTAGTGAGCATCAGGCGATCATCGACCTGCGATCCAAGCTGATTACGCTTTCGACGAACGAGGCCATCCCTTCGATGAGAACTCTGGGAAATCACTGTGCCCTGAGCATCCTGAAAGAAGAACTGAGCGTCCCACCCCGTTCAAGTGTTATCGTGACCGTAGGTGCCATGAAAGCCATTAACTCTGAAGGCATCATCGAGGGGAACAGGCAGTTGCTTCTCGACAGAGGAATCGGTATCGCAAGAGGCATCGCACATTTCCGCAACGGCCAGACCGAAGTACTGCTGACTAACTTCAGCGAAGAATACCGGCACATTAACAAAGGAACGGCGATTGCTTTCTTCGACGAAATATCCGACGTACGGGATTCCTTCGCCCTCTCCGACCCATCCGCAGAAGGTTCGTCTGACCATGAGAACTCGCCCACTTTCGACATCAACCCAGCACTGCCCCAAAACAGACAAGACCAGATCCGCAATCTGCTTCAAAGTTACAGCCAGTGTTTTTCGTCATCGCCAAAGGTCCGACAAACGCCAATTGCGAAGCATCGCATTATAACCGACCAGCACGCCCGACCTCTCCGTCAAAGCCCCTACCGTGTGTCGCCGCGAGAACGACAAGCCATCCGGAACCAAGTGGAAGAAATGCTTCGCGACGACGTCATCCAGCCATCAAACAGCCCATGGGCTGCACCGGTTGTTCTAGTGAGAAAGAAAGACGGCGCACTTCGATTCTGCGTTGATTACCGCCGCTTAAACAACATAACAAAGAAGGACGTCTACCCCCTCCCCCGCATCGACGACACACTGGACCGGCTTTGCAACGCCAAGTATTTCTCATCGATGGACCTGAAGACCGGCTACTGGCAGATTGAGGTCGACGAAAGAGATCGCGAGAAGACAGCATTCATCACTCCTGATGGGCTCTTTGAGTTCAAGGTGATGCCATTTGGTCTCTGTTCCGCACCAGCGACGTTTCAGCGGGTGATGGATACAGTGCTCGCAGGCCTCAAGTGGCAAATTTGTCTGGTATATTTAGATGACGTCGTTGTCTTCGCCTCGAACTTTCAAGAACACCTCCAAAGACTCCGGACAGTGCTCGATGCCATCAAGTCGTCTGGCCTAACCTTGAAAGCCGAGAAGTGCCACTTTGCTTATGCAGAGCTGCTGTTTCTAGGCCACATCATTAGCAGGGAGGGAGTACGCCCAGACCCGCAGAAAACAGCCGCTATTGAACAGTTCCCACCGCCGGCCGATAAGAAAGCTGTGCGCAGATTCCTCGGACTGTGCGCATATTACCGACGATTTGTGAAAAACTTTTCGCGCATCGCCGAGCCCCTGACCCAACTAACGAAGGCAAACGTGCCATTTAAATGGGAAGCGCCGCAAGCAGAAGCCTTCAAAGAACTCCAGCGCCGTTTACAGTCTTCACCGATCCTCGCACATTTTGATGAAAACGCTGATACTGAACTGCATACCGACGCAAGCAGTGTGGGCCTAGGCGCCATCCTCGTTCAAAAAAGCGATGGGCTGCAGAACGTCATCGCATACGCTAGCCGCTCCCTTTCCAAGGCCGAGGCTAACTATTCCACGACTGAGAGGGAGTGCCTTGCCATCATCTGGGCTACGTCGAAATTCCGCCCCTACCTGTACGGACGACCGTTCAAGGTGGTCAGCGATCACCACGCGCTGTGCTGGCTTGCCAATTTGAAGGACCCCTCTGGCCGCCTCGCTCGATGGAGTCTTCGCCTCCAGGAGTTTGACGTCACCGTGGTTTACAAGTCCGGACTCAAACACTCTGACGCCGATTGCCTCTCACGAGCCCCTGTAGATGCGCCGCCACCGGACGATGATGAGGACGCCTTCCTGGGACCCATCAGCTCCAGCTCTTTTGCCCAGCAGCAACGCTCGGACCCTGACCTAAAATGCCTCATAGAGTTCTTGGAAGGCAACGTTTCTTCGCCCCCTGCCTCATTCAAGCGCGGACTTTCTTCCTTCTGTGTACAGAATGATGTCCTCATGAAGAAGAACTTCGCAGCGAACAAAACAGCCTACCTCCTTGTTGTACCTGCTTGTCTCCGCGAAGAAGTTCTACAGGCTTCCCACGACGAGCCGACAGCGGGACATCTCGGGTTTACTCGCACTCTCCGCCGCATTAAAGAAAAGTATTACTGGCCCCGCCTTTCCGCCGATGTCGCACATTATGTGAAAACCTGCCGAGATTGTCAGCGACGAAAGACACCTCCCACCCGACCAGCAGGATTCCTGAACCCCATTGAGCCCCCCGCAAGACCCTTTCAGCAGATCGGCATGGACTTACTTGGCCCTTTTCCAAAGTCAACGTCTGGAAATAAATGGATCATCGTAGCCACCGACTACCTGACTCGCTACGCCGAGGCAAAAGCCCTACCGAACGGAACCGCAGCAGAAGTCGCCAAATTTTTCGTGGAATGCATTCTTCTGCGACACGGCGCCCCCGATGTACTCATCACGGATAGAGGAACAGCATTCACGGCGGAACTAACGCAAGCCATCCTGCGTTACAGCCAAACCACCCACCGGAGGACAACTGCATACCATCCGCAGACCAACGGACTAACCGAGCGCCTGAACAAAACCATCGCCGATATGCTCGCCATGTATGTCGATGCCGAACACAAGACCTGGGACGTCATCCTGCCATTCGTCGTCTTCGCCTACAACACCGCAGTGCAGGAGACCACCCAGATGACGCCTTTTAGGCTCGTCCACGGAAGGGAGGCCACGACCACGCTAGACGCCATGCTGCCCAATGTTACAGAAGAAGAGAACGTCGATGTCGCCGCCTACCTTCAACGCGCAGAAGAAGCTCGAAGGCTTGCCCGATTACGAATCACAGACCAACAACGAACCGACACCAGACGCTACAACCTACGAAGACGCCACGCGGAATACAAGCCAGGAGACCAAGTCTGGGTTTGGACGCCCATTCGGCGCCGTGGATTGAGTGAAAAGCTATTGAGCCGCTATTTCGGCCCATACAAGGTTCTTCGTCGGCTAGGTGAACTGGATTATGAAATCATCCCTGATGCCATGACTGCATCCCACCGACGCCGCGTACGACCAGAAGTTGTTCATGTCGTCCGCCTGAAACCCTATTATACGCGCTAAAGGACGCTGCATTTTTACACTCTGTGTTTATTTTCGCACGGGCCGTTTTATTTGTTGCTAGTGGCATTATTTCTATTTATGCATCGGGTCGATGCCTCTTTCAGGGGGGAGTAATGCCGCGAATCTATGCAGTGCTTGCTCACTCTTCAAGTCTGCCGCCATGCGACGCAAGGCGCGCCCAGTTGAGACGCGCCACGCAACGCAAGACGCGCTGCCGCCATGAGACGCAAGACGCGCCCAGTTGAGACGCGCCAAGACGCGCTTTAAATTGAGCGCAGACGACAGCGGCGGGCATTCTGTTCGACGACCGCCGAGCACGCTGGTCGCCTCGCCGTCGCCGGGTAGTTCAGGGCATTGTGGGCGCAAGTCAGCCCAATAAACAGTCTTCTTTTGGCAAACCTTTGTCCGTCCTCATCGTCCCTGCGACCGCCGTCACTACTACGTGACAATATTTTATTTCGTATTCTATTCTATTCGAAATAGTCTATTTTCATAACCTCTAGTTTAAAGAACACCATGTATTAGAACCTCAATATAACGAAGTGCGTTTGTATGCAATTTCAACATAATGAAATTTCACTCCTGCTGCAAAGGAATGGCAAGACAGTACATGAAAACTTCCGCAGACGCAGATGGTCAAATGATTGAATCACAAGCGACTGCTTGCAAACGCACCTTTCAAGTTGACTCCGCGTGACAAGAGTGACCGCCGAAGTGAAGCCACATCATGTTTCATGCGATAAGATCCTATTGGTGCTGCACACTGTGCGAGTGAAAGTGTGCGAGGGTGAAACAAGAAAGATGGTGGCTTCGCAAGGGCTGCCTTCCCACGCGAGCAAAGGGGAAGAGAGGGAGGGGAGCGTGCTTGTAGTAATGTGATCAAACGCGTGCAAGGGGGCCGGAGTGAGGGGTAAGTTTGGGTGCGTCTCGGTTTCTGGTACGCGTCTCGGCCGTGGCTGCGCATGTCTGTAAGCGCAGCTGCGCACCCTGCTTTAGAGGTAATCTGCCACATGTGCAAGAGTAGGCGTGCTGAGACGGCATGGCACCATATAAGCTGTCTATCTGCACATTTAGTATTGGATGTTGCGTAAACTCGAGTTTCGGTGACCTGTTGGAGCGAGAGGCAGAAGCAGCATTCGCTCCCCGCTGCTGGCGCTTTTCCCGTTAGCGTCGTCCCAGTGCAGGTGACGCTATCAGCCACGGGGGCACAGTGCACAGGAAAGCGTGGCTAGCTTCGCTTAATAGCGCCAAGAAGATATTGTCGACTTGCATGGCGTGAAACCGTATGAATTTTCTCATTCAAACTTGTTTTTTTCTTTTGATTGACTGATAATTCTGGAAAATTATGTGGCCCCTTTCCGTGCAAGAAAAATCGATTGGCGACTGTACTTATTTTATAAAAGGGCGAATCTCGATAAAACGAAATTTTGATATAACAGTAAATTGCCAGTTTTGCTGACTTATGTCGAGGCTTGACTGTATATACAGTACTACAGTCAAACACACTTATAACGATATAGGTTTTAACAATATATCAGTTATAACAATGACAAGCTGCTGAACTGTCAATTTTTGTATGTTTTCCATGGTGAAATAACCCACTTACTACAATGCTCCAGTGCCGCATTATCAGTTATGACGATGAAGTCTGGCTGCTGGTTGTCCATAATGAAAGGTAGTGAAATGTGAAATCCTCGAAAAGAAGAAAGAATGCGAGAAATTCAAGCCACTGCTCGATGGCCTGCAGCTGCAACAACTGCAGCACTCATTTTCCAGCCCGCCTCTCCCTCGTCGCCCTTCCATCCCTCCGAACACGAATGGGCTGTGCCCATAGCTCTATGCCTCGCTACCTATGGCGCCATTTTCCAAAACGCGAATGGACTGGGCCAACTCCGCTGCTATCCCAGATTGCGTGCTGGATCCTCATTCATTGTAGTTCTGCAAACACTTCTAATCACTCGCGTTCATGTTTGTTCGCTATGTTAAAATCATTCCTGGCCACCTGGTTTCTCAGCCTCATTTGACTCGTCGCTAAAAACTGAAGATGGCTGATCCACCCACTTATCGTCAGCAATGCACGACATTGCCAGGTAAAAGAAAGCTCATGGCTATAGATTTGGAAACAAAGTGCTTCTAACCGATGAGCAGATTGATGCAAGTACGTTTGCGACTAATAGCGACGGCAGTGATTACGTGGTAGGGCAGGCTGCCTCAACGTCATCTTCACAGGAGGCTCGGCAGCTAATTCAATCCCTTCCTCCGGGGCTTCGTTTTTGCAAGGAACCTTTCGTGGAGCGCCTGGATGCCTTGTAGAAGGCTGACGGACATAAGGCTTCTGTGAAGGCCAGTGAGAAGTATGTGACGAGATGCTTGTGGCGATCTCGCCTCAGTGTTTTTTCTAGATTCCTCAAGCTCAGGCTGCCGCAGCAACCTTCTCGTGTATTTTGGTATTTTGGTGGAGCTCTCGTATAGCTTGCCGCCCATGACCCCTCTTTGCAGTTGCTATAGCGGTGCCATTCTTTAACACCAACAGCCACAGCTTGTCACACGCCATCGGGGTGCCCACCAAGCAGTTAAACGAGTGTACATAATCAGCAGCCGGTTGTAAGAAGGTGGTGGGGAGAAGCCCTGGCCTCCCTGCCATTGTAGCGTTCTCACATCAGCTCTGCCATCCTCCCATTTTGATTTTTCATGCTACCCGGTTATAAAAATTGAATTTTCGTGTGACTTGAATATTGTTCGAAGTGGGTTCGATTGTAGTGCCCACCCCAGGGCTTCGTTGGAGGCTTGTACCCCGTGGTCGCGTCCTCTTCCATGGCCCTGGGACATCATACTCTCCTGAACCTGGTAAAAGCAGCACTGCACATCTGCAATGTTAGTGTAGGCTCTCGGAGGACATGTGACACTAGCTTCTTTCTACCCTTTAGGATGAGACATAAATACCCGGAAAAAGACATGTATTTTCCTTCTAACTGTGCAAGATGTACTGAGAATACAGAAGAGTGATGATATAACCTAGTGTGAGAAGCTTGCAAGCATACCTTGTACTTATCTTAAGATGTGTAGTTATCTAGTTATCTTAATATATGTAGCTAGGTTGTAGAAAAATATTCTTTTAAAACGGGGTTTTAATGATAAATGTTCAGGTAGATTTAAGATTTACATCGAGGTAACCCTGGAATACCGATTAATTTGACAAAATGAAGTGAGCGGCCCGATTCTGGACAGATTCAAGGCAGTTAAAAGTTTGAATCACTACACTGTTGCCATTTCCCGCAGGTCGCACCATTGCCATTGGGAAGGTGCTGCGGGTGGTGGAATGACTGGGAGCAGCCCCGGAGCAGTGCCACTCTCCCGGCTCGCAGCCGCCACCACCACCCAGGGATTGCCAGCAGCAAGACGCCGCCAGCTCCACCAACTCACCTCGCCACCGCCCACAGCGGCGCCGCGAGGGGGGCGCGCGCGGCGTCAGCCGGTCCAAACAAGCGCACCGAGCAGCTGCGCCGTCGTCCGCGGGCGGATGACCGCGGCCCCCACGGCGGTGCGCCGTCTGCAGTCGGTTCGGGACTCGAGTCGGGCCCAAAGGAGAGCGCTAGAGTCATCAGAAGAGGGTCACTGCAGCACCGCTGTCATGTGCCTCGTCGCATTAGCATTGCAGTGTTGGCGAGTTGTTACGGAGCCGTTTTGAGAATAGACGGTGCAGAGCAGAGTGGATTCACAACGAAAAGCGGAGGGCAACAGCCTTTTCTGTGCCCTTTGCTTCTGCATCCACATTGTTTCATGCTCTCGCTTCAGATGTTCTGAATCATTACCAAGGACATTAATTGCCTGAGGCTAAATCTTATTGAAAAGAGCTGGAATTTCAAGGAATAAAACTACAAGTGTGCAGAAATGCATCATCGTGCAGGTTCCTTGATTGTTTGTGCCAGTCGCCCTCTCCATTTTAGGGATAGCCCATATCTTCATCCACTTGCAGGTTAGCTCGTGCCTTTTCTATGGCCATGGAAATAAAAATGTTTTCGGCATGTACAAGCAGATTTGGGCCAGATATAGTGCATTGTGCACAGAGCTGGGTTGCATCATATGTATGCCCTCTCCTTGATATTCCATTGCTCATTATAGATTTATCCCAGCCTAAAAAGGTCTGTTTGCAGTGGCTTGAGGACGTGCCCACTCACACTGACTTCCGTCTTTGTGACCCAAGCCAGTTGTGGCTTCGATTGCTGGGCGCATTCTGGACCTGCAAGTTTTCCCGCATGACTCCGGCACTGTAGAAAAGCCTTTTCTGATGACTCTAGCTAAGGGCCCACATCTTCCATTTTGCCGTGTGGTGGGGTGAGCTCGGAACCTTTGCATGGAAACAAATGGACAACTCTGTTGTGCAAGGGACTCCCCTAGCGGCAGTGCGGTGTGCATGGGCTTTGTCGAGGGGGAAGGCCACGTGGTGGTGATGTTCCACCTGCAACAGGTGGCCAAGAGTTTGAGGGGTCGCGGCAAGGCTGTGGTTGAGACACGGATTTAAAAACGGCCGGCGTGTTGCCCCCACCTCAGAGGACCACTAGTGGGAAGAGGTGACTGAAAATGTTGCGAGGCTACGGTGGTGGTAGGAATGGATGCCAGCGCAAAATGCTAGTTGCCAATAAATAATGGCCCCTTCCAGGAGTCTGTCTTGCACTTATTTTGTTCTGCACTTTGATGCAGATAGAAGTTTTGTTATAGAGCCATTCTGCATGTCCTTGCTAACTGGTGGACATCAGTTATGGGCATCGCATCATTTCAGTGCAGTCACATATTGCCATGTGCCTAGTACCAGGTGTTTGTCAGTTCATGTAGCTGGTATCAGTTGTCCTGCAGCATATCAGCAGTATGCAAGTGTCTGCTGGTATGAGCCTAGTGATATATTTTTATTGTTAATTATGGACATCTGCAGTATGTGCTGCTGCTGTCTTTGGTACCAGCATGCCTCTTTTCCTGGTATGTCCTACGTAAAAATCTGCAGTCCACAAAGTATTTTTCTGGCACTTCTGCCGCTAGACTGCAGACTTGAAACTGGTGCCAGCAGTTCAGGTTCGCTGGTACCACCGTACATCCTGCTGCTATTGTTTCTGGTGCTGGCTTGCCAAACACCTGGTACCAGTCTAATACATGTTGCTGGTACTCTTGCTGTCATTACTCTTGGAAACTGCTGTCAGTACGTGCAGTTTCCCTGGTACCACTACATTTCGCTTCTATTTCTGGTACTGGTCTACAATATGCCTGGTACCAGTATTTAAAAAAACATTGCTGGCATTAGTCGGTTTTCGCTAGCTGGCAAGAACCAGATTCCCACTGCCTCCTGCGCAACTTAGCTCGAAACGTGAGGGCCTTCCCCTTGGGCACATTCCTTGCACACCGCAATGAAAAAGTAAATGGGTCGCCACACAAGTTAGTGCTACTTTGGGCTTGGTCCGACTGTCGGGCAGTCTGCAGACTCGAGAACAGGACATGCGGGTGCACCGGCCGTCAAGACAGTCGTACCGGAAATGACCGGCCTACCGAGACGAAGGAGAGACTCTTATTTTTTCTCTTCCTCCTCTTTTGTATAGACTTCTGCCAATTTCTATTTTGTTGCCATCTCTTTCCCTGGATCTTTTCTTTTGCACGTTGTTTATACTGTTGTGTGTTGCCTTCTGCTCTTTCTTCTGTTTTATATATAGTAAATATGTACAATTGCCTTTTCTTTATACTTTGCATTTTTTTTTTTGACCATCACACTTGGGTCACCCTCTTTTTATCTCCCTTTTGGTGAAGTCTATTCAGTCACTCGCTCATCATATGAAGTGTCCTGCAACATTGACTTTATTTGCTATATGGATACTTTTTTTTTTTTGCAGGGTTTTTCGCAGTTCACCATGCATGGGTTTTGGGTTGTCTGGTGATTATTGCATATCATCATGCTTTATTTTTGTTTCGTACAAGATACGCCCAGAATTTGTCGTGCATTGGAGTTGCAACATGCATTTCTTGTTTAGGTTGTCTCGTTGGCTGTGTTTATCTAAAAAGAGAGCAGTGGACATCTTTGTTTAACGGTTTTATATAAGCACAAGAAAAGTGGAAAGTGCGTATGACTTTTTTTTTTTAACAGATAAAACTGGTGGCGGTTGACACAAGCCCTGTGTTTTGTTGTCTGGGCTGAAAAGATCTTCATCGAAAATTTGTTTTTATGTCTCGAGGAGATGATCATGTGGTGAAAGGAAGAGGTTGGAGAATATTTTTCTTCCCTCCCTTTTTGTTTTCCCCTTGATTTTGTTGTTTTTACCAAACTTCCAAGGAAAAACTGAAATAAAAACGTTTATTCCAATCAACATTGGTGTTTTGGTGCCTGCTGTTTCACTGGTACTTTAGAAGTGTGCTGAAGTTATTCAGTAATGCTGCTTTTGTCTGCTGCCTCAACGTCGCAGGTGCGTGCTTTGGTGACAAATGTCATTCTCATCTGTTGCAATTGCATTTCTGATATGGACATAATGCCAAAAATTCGTAATTTCTATTGAACACGTAGCACTGAAATCAGTAGCAAGGTTTAGCATTGCGCTGAAGCTGTTGCAAAGCTGGTGTGATGAGCAGTGCCAACGGCACTTTTTTGCTGTTGCAGAGCCCTGTCTCGGGTAAAGCTGGTGGGGCACAGTGTGCTGGTGCATCCACTTGGCTTTTGTTTTTCGAGCCAAATGCACTGAGCCTCTGAAAATGTAACCCGTCGTGCGCGGGCCATGCATGTCCGTCAATACTGCGACTGAACAGCAATGGCACAAATGCACTTGGAGCGTCCGTATAGTTGCGATTAGAATGAAGAAACCATCTGGGGATGATCTGTCAAAGTCGAGAACTGTTATGTCACATCCGTGAAAAAGACTGCTTAAATATTGTGGAATGATAGGGTTAAAACCTGGGAGTTAGTTCGCCTTCATTTGTTCGCTCCTCTGTTGTGCTGCTTGTTGCTACGTTGATGCTCATGCCACTGAGTATCTTGCATTCCAAGGTTAGGCACTCAAACCGGGTATAAATAGGCAAAGAGAGCTATTGCTTTAAAGAATTAGTGTACGGAGCATTGGGCCCACTTAAAAAAAAAATCCCAAGTGCAGAATTGATTGCGAGTACTCTGCCATTACATCTCTGATAACCCCCGCTTTTCTTTAGCAGCAAAGCTGTGTGTTGAACGGGGCACATGGATTTTGTGCATATTGAAGTTGCTCGGCTGTTGCAGTGGGCATGAAAACTGTTTACCGGACTATTGTTAACCTGCCGCAGTAGCAATGGAGCTCTGTTGCCGAGCGCAATGTTGGGGTTGAAGGCCGCCGGGCAGTCTAGTCGCTTCGGGGGAGGGCTTAGATGTAATCAGACACGACATGGAAATTTTAAAGTAAAACTGCTAGTAAGCTCATGCACTCTAAAGAAGACCGAGAGATGTGTAATTGCGTGACAAGGAAATGCACCGTATGAGTGCAAGGTAAAAAAATGTAAGTGTGCATGCACGATACTCCCTAATACGAAATTTGAGCACAGCTCTATACACATCTTTATTTCGCGATACGTTGGCTGGCGCAGACAACGTCTCGTGCACCATGTTTCAAACGAAGCGACGTGCTGCGACTGCCATGCCGATCAGGAGATCACAAGAGGCAGCGTGTGGGCAACGCCAGGTGCGATTCACAGCAGCCGCCACAGACTCCGCTTATGCAGCGCTTTGTTTCTGTACAGACAGTGAGCACTACTCTGGAACCATCTCGTAGCCATTGTCGATGCAAAGCCCGTCTTGCACAGCACTATGCCTTTCTTCTCATGCTTTCGCCATACCCTCCATCTCGGATTTCCTCCTTGCGCTCTCATCGTTATCGCAGTCTTTCATCTCCCGCTGCGCTTTGCGTTCATTCTTCGCTGTGCTCGTTTGCCCGGGGTACAAAAGACAACGATGGTAGCTGGAGGAATGGGCCCCCATGAGCTGTGCTCTAACAAGTTGCAGCAACATGTCAAATAGCTGGATCTTATAAAAAAAGAGGCACAAACTGCTTTAGTGACTTAGGTTGATCTTTTTTTGCGAAGATCCAGCTGTTTGACACGCTGCTGTAACGTTCCAACGCGACTGCAGCACACGTGCATTTGTTTTCTTCAGACTCTGCTCCAACAATAAACAGCTGAGGCTTATGCCTGCTCTGTTTCCTCTACTCCTCAAGTATTTGTTTCCTTGTTGCGCTATTATGCATCCAGCAGTCACTTGCAGAACTTATTCTGTTCTGATGCAACATAAATGGTTACACAACGGGGAGCAGTAGGAGAGGGAATAGTCGAAGTGCTTGCACTTTTTGTGTATGCATTAATGGGTTCGGCCTGCATCAACCAATCAGAGCATGCTTTTTGGAGAGAGTTTCCTCCAAAAATTCCTGGGGGAACTATGGTGCTGAGATTGTTAAGATACCATTGGAAGGATTGCCGGTTAGTACACATGGATTTGTCTAATCTGCATGCTTGCAATCCATGTAATTTTTTTAACGCATGAAGATAACAGACATGCACATGCACAATCATTGTGAAGTGTTGTATTTGTAACAATGTTTTGTTGACAATAATCAAACTGCAAAGTTGCAAAGTCATTTGAAGCCCAAAGCAGGAAGCATAAGCCAATCCATTACCACGCTGGCTGAGCCGCATTACCTGCAGCTCCCCTAGACACAAGCACAAAACTTCCCTCGAATAATACTTGTAGGAAACTCCATACAGGCTTGACAACAGGAGTACAACAGCAGTTTTCTGTACAGAATAATACTTGCACAGCATCAAGGCAATCTCAAAACCTTTATTCAAAGGTGTGCCACCAACACAAATACAAATGCATCTCGCCACAGCACTGCATGCATGCCACATCGAAGACTAGGCAAAAGAATAAACACCCAGACTTTGGCACCAACTTCTCTGTACCTTGAGGAAGGTTGCACACTGTCTTGCACATTGCCCATTAAGCCTTGCACACCTGTTCCGGCTCTCACAAAATAACAGCGAGATTCATATGTGTGCGAGTCTGCACAGCTCAGGGAACAGTTTAAGAAAAGGAGACCCCTCCTGCTGAGCCGCAAACTGGCCAACTGCAAATAACAGCTTCCTGAACCGTGCAGGCACAGTTTTGTACAAACATTACGTGTCCATACAACAATCGTACAATGGCCATGGGGCACTGTGATCATATTTTCACCAAGGGCGCAGTGGCAGACAGTCACAATTGTGAACATGTGAGCACTTGCTGCTCTGTACTGGCAGAGCATTCTGGCAGGTGGATAGTACACTCTCGTGGTTTGTCTAGAAAATATACGTTGTTCATGTGAGCCGTCTGCTACAGTCTACTGCCAGACCAAAAGTCAATGCGCATACGCACAAGACTGCATGTTCTGCCATTGTCAGATGCTGTGCAGTATTGGCGGTAGCACACGTGTGCGTGATTAGGCACTGCATCTGCTAAACCTACAAACAATGAGAATGCACCAGCTGCTCACAAGAGTGCTCTGCCTCCATAAAGTGGTATGTGATCCTGTGTTCACAGTTGCGTAGTCTATGACTGCACAGTCACGCACAAAATGAAGGTGATCACTTTAGGCTTAAGCAAGCTGGATTACAATGTCCTGATGCACCAAACCTTTTGCAAGGAGTTCTGGGACATGCATAGATTTAGATTCCTCTCTACCTTTCTTCATCCTGCAACATCTCTTTTTCAGGAGATCAAGGTCAAGCCAATCTGCTCGATGTGGTCACAACCACCTCCCATATCAGCACGACTATACTACTATCTGTCGCAAAAGTTACCAGGCCAGATCACCTGCTGCTGGCTCTAAAATACTGCCACGTAGCAGTAGTACTGCCAGCTAACACGCACAATTTCAGAGTAACAGAGGACTCTGGAATCCTCTACATGCCGAAGTCGGCTCATTGCTTCCACGTGATATATTCGAGCAGGCTACTACTTTGGCACGGAAACTTCTGTGACACACAGTACATCACTTCTGCTCATACATCACTCATACAATAACCACTGAAACCAGCAACCCTCATCAAGGTGGGGCTCTATCTTACTAGACTTTTTCGAACCTGCTATTACAAAAAGTCTAGTTGTGGGCCTAAAGCTAATTATAGGAAATTCTTTCTGATAGGTTAAGCAAGCAAACTGACATCAAATGGAGGGAGATTTCGTTCAAGGACATCACCACTCATCCACACTTTTAAATTACAAGACAGCAGTGCTAATTGATCAACAAACTTGACTAGAGAGAATACAGCACTGTTTCATAGACTGTATAAGTGTAGGGTATTCTCAACGCAATAAATAGTAAGACAGCAGTGAAAATAGCGAACATCTTCAAACATTCCCCAGCCAACAAATCACACTACAAACTCGATCTCGCGATAAATAAGACGGCGACGACAATGACAAAAATCTTCAGCCACAACTTTCTTCCCCGTTGTCTTGATAAACAGGCTACAAGGTCGAGTCTTTGGTCTACTGCAAACATATAGCAGCACAATGAGAAAGACTTGAGTGTACAGCTCGTCAATCGACTCAAAGCATCACACTGAGAATCTCAAGGCACAGAAAGTCCTCCATAAATATGCAACTTCAATGACGTAGTGCACTATAAATGCTTTCTTTTGCTACCATCTGCTACCATTATGGTACTATTGCACCCACGACTTCAGTGAAAACAGCTTCACGGAGATCATAAGTCGCCAGAGTAATTGAGTACTATAGAAGCAACTACATCAGCCATTCAAAAGTGACCAAAGATATGTTACTACACAGAGAAAAAAAACGGACCATATAATCTGCATAGAAGCTCTTTTACAAGTTACATCTCTGCAGGAGCTAGAGGAATAAACAGTTTAACCTAACAGATGAAAACAGTTTTACAGACTTCATCTGCTAAGAGAAGTAAAATATGTAGGCGTAAGAAACGGCCGCTACCATGTACAAACGAACCTCATTATGACAAAGTCACATCTGCCAAGAAATACCTTTACCTACCGTTATAGTATGATGTTTTTTGTAAGCATGTACTCGTTACATGCCGATGTCAGTGAGAAAGGTTGTAGATTTACTTCAGTATCAAATAATTTGTTATACCGAAGTTCAATTGTACCTTCGAAGGATCCATAAAAAAAGCTGCCACTTCTGACAGCTTGAAACTTTTTACACAGGGTGCACATAGGGGTACTTGCCATGGAGGCAGTCACTATCAAGTACTTATACAATAGAGTACAGTGTAAAAATAATTGTAGTATTGATATTAGGTGCAAATTGTGGTCACATTCCACACAGAAATGCTACTGCATGTTTAAAACTTGTTCCGGGCAGCCTCACTAGCTAAGGCTTCGGCTGCCTCCAGGTCCCAAATGCAGTCAGGGCCTCTTAAGGAGAGACCACAAATGAGCGTAATTTGCATACAGTTAACTGCATCATTTATCGAGAATGCTGTAGTAAAATGTGGTCGTCCCCCCCCCCCCCCCCAAAAAAAAAAATTATATACATATATAAAGGCTACTCTAGCGGGAAAGCGATTGCTCCATCAAAGACATCAGCTCCCTAAGGCTAGCACAAACTATCTAACAACCTCGCTTTTTATTTGAAAAGTGCTGAAATCCGTGTAGCATTTACAAGAAAGGCATATTCTGTGTTAAGGCCATTTCAAAAGTGAAGATCATGGGACACACTGTTAGTTTTCATTTTGAAATAACTCTCACGTTTATATTTCCTACTGATAAATAAATGTGGCCAATATGATGCCTGAGGCAGATATCTACATACGAGAGAATGTGGATATACCAACAGTGCACGAAAAAAAAATAATAAGAAGAACGGTTAACCATACAAACACTGTCTTCATCCAGCTTATTGCACAGTTAGTACTATACCCACGCATTACCAACTTCTCACGCTTTGAAATAAATAATCTACCTTCAGGCTCTTATTAAAAAAACTTAAGCTGCTATAAGACTGAATGCTAATTAGGTGCTTCCTTGATGAGTGGACGAGCCTGAATACATTGTTTGCCAAGCTTTGCATAAACTACACTACGTTGATGTGCTGCGAGTACTGTGATAAAAACTATCACACTTCACGTGCACAATAACTAACGCTTCAGCAACACCGTGTGAAGAGAACATTTGGCAAATCTAAATACCTCAATATTTTAAAACCTCCTAAACAAGGCCATCACCCACGCACATCCATGCAATCTGGCCAACTTGAGACATGCAGCTGAAGTTGACGAAGTCTGGTCAAAAAAACAATGCTTATACTGTTCGCAGATTAGTGTGTTCTCATTTTTCTTACATAGGAGTGCATTTTTTACTCTTTGTTCTAAGCTGAGCAAAACTTCAGCACTGTAATTAAGCTCATCACGGTATGTGACATATGACGCTACCTTTTCAATACATCAATTGTCATGTGAATTTCACACACGATTCTAACTTGTTCACTTAATCATCTTGAAAAACAACAGCATAACTTAAATATCTGGCCTGCTTGAAAAGGAAAACTAACAAGAAACAACAAATCAGCTTAGATTGGTAGATTATTCTTTTGTAAGCAAACTCACAATTTCCAGGTAGTGCAAGTATGAATGTTAACTAAACTGACAAAACGAAGGCCCATTTTCCATCGTTCGAATTTTCTGCCCGAACTGAAGAAACCAACTGCACATTTCAGATTCCACAATATCTTCACATACAAGGTTGAATTTCTGCTTGCTTTCAGATGCAACACAACTTTCTTTTTTTTTGCCAACCAATTACCTAGCCCAGAGCACACGCTGCCAAAACCCACAGTATCATAAGCAGCTGGTACACGAATTTCCATGTGACATTTCCACCAACCTTCTTTCGTTCTTACACCCTTTTCGGCTTATCACTCCTAAGCTCGCAGAAAAGCTGACCTATTCACAAATTTCAGAAGCATCAACCATATTTGCAAGGTCACTTAACATCTCTCTTTATCATCCCATTATTTAAAGCTTCCTTTAGCAATGCAAGGTATAATTATCCAGAGTACTGTGGCTAACCGATTTTGTTACACCAGGCATGCGGCACAAGCATAAAACCACTCAACCCTAAGTCGACAGAGCAGATGACATAAGAACATGTCACTCCTGTCCTGATCCAGTTCACTGATCTAGATCATTTTCACTCGGTTACCATTCCAGTTCTCACTTTGAATTACACAACTAGCCATTCTTTAAGAAAAAAAAAAAGCACCATCACATCACCAGCTGACCTCTATGCCAATGAACAGAGCTCAGATGCTGCTGTGAGCAACAGGTGAGTACATGGCCAGCAGTTACGACCATGTCACGCTCCAATACCATGTGTTACATGCGATTATAAAAACTGTGTTATAAAAACTCGTATTATAAAAACCAGATATTCCATGTCTCTGGAGGTAGGCGGGGGAACTCTGCATAGCATCAATAGCATAAGCCACAATTTTCACAAGCACTAGTTAGTTTGATACCAGCACTAGCATACACTGATCATGCAGCAAAATGGGCAAACAGCTGGCAAGTGCTTCATCATTCATGTCTGTTCCAGTACGCAACCTCACCTTTTCTCTTAATCAAGCTAGTGGACAGAAAAACTACGACTCATATCCTTTATGTATGATGTTATACGAACCTGACGTCAAAAGGACATCTGGGTTTTGCAGAACAGGCTTGTATAGTAGTATCACTTGCTATCAGCATACAGCACAAACATTACTGCCAACCAGATTCACTTTACTGGTTTTAATTGACCTGCACTTGTCTGGCCTGCATGAAGCCTAGTGCTTCGTGACTGTATATAACTGGGTCACTTTTATGTGCCAAGCACAGAGATAAGTAACTGTGTACAAAACCAAATATTGAAAAAGTTAAATTCTGGGTCCCTTATAAATCTGAAGTCTCTCTATGTATGCAATATCTAGGCAGTGCTTTCTCCATGGACAAAAATGGGCAGTATCTATTAATGACAGCTCTATCTATGTTTCAGTTCAGCAAACAGTTTACAGTGAAACCTGTCATATTTTGTGCTGTTTGTGACAGTAATTGAACCTATTGCACCCGATGACACCTGATGACTCCTATCATGACATGACACCTGATGAGCCGTATCAGTGCAAATAAAACAGACACAAAGAACAGAAGACCGAACATTGTGAGTGCCCGTGGTGCCTTGTCTTCTGTTTTATATACGCTGATATGGTTTCATCAGGTGTCTTTTTCCTAATGTGGAGCTTTGCCCCAGGTTTCCTTCCAACTGTATTTGTCTTTTCATGCCTAATAAGACGTTCAGTACACACAGCCCAAACGTGCCAGCACTGGGTGTCAAACACAGGTCACCACACACTGCTGCAGCGGAATCATGTGCAACTCGGGGACCCGCAACTCTGAGGGCTACGCATGCAATATCTATACTCTCGCCAACTCCACGCAGTGCAGTGAAAGCTACAGGTCATGCCAGCCAATTAGAAGGAAGAACCAGATGGAGGGGCTCCTTGAATAACCTCCTCTGATCGCCCTCCACGTGATGCCAACTGAATGGAAGCTTAACACAAGGATCAGCAGTACACAATGGGCAAGCCCTCCTTCCCTTCTCAGACTACACAGCCAGCTCTTTCTACGGATTGCTTAGCAACACTTCTTGAGCTAATCAGTTCATACTTTAAGCAATAACTGCAGCGTTATGACAACAGACACAAAAAGGTGATAGGGCGATCGTTTGTCCTGACAAGAGCCCTAGCCTTTGCTGCACTGTGAAGTTGTTGAGACGGTGTGTGGGCAGAGATTTCCTCGAAAAAATAATCATCAGGTAATGGCCCCACGACATCAGCGCTGACTGCTTTGCGTGTATATGTCCTTGAGCATCACATAATCTCTGATTCTTCTGGGCATGCCCTCAAGGTCCCGACCCTTTGGTTCCCTCCTACCCTCCTGGCCTATCCAGTAGGCCCGCCTAGCCAGCCACTGCAGGCTCGGTGGCGACACTTTACCGGCACCAAAACCAGCGAGCCGAAACACAGTCAGCAGCTTTACATCCCCACGCTCCATTGCCCAGGCCACATCGTCCTTCCCTGCTCCATCACGGGAGCCGTGAGGTGCTCCGGCAGCAAGAAGCATGTCGGCGATAGTGTGTCGCGCACCGTAGCGGGCACACAGCCATATGGGGCAGTCGGCGAAGCATGTGGCACCACGCACGCTGGAGTTGTGGACGAGGAGAAGGTACACGAGGTCGCGCCGTCCATGCTTGGTGGCAAGCCAGAGAGGTGTCTTGCCAAACATGTCCCTACGGCACACGCGGATGCCTGCAGAGAGACTGAGCTGTAGACTGAATGCATTCTTTTGAATTCTAAGTGATTTGTGTGAACCGACAGCTAACTAATCCACCATTATAATTAGCTGAGTCAACTATTTTGCAGGCCAACGTCAACATTGAAATTTCTTCTACTCAAAGAGCAGAGTAGAAGTAAATATATGCTGATCATCATCATCATCAACAACCTATTTTAGGTCCACTGCAGGATGAAGGCCTCTTCCTCCGATCTCCAATTACCCCTGTCCAGCGCCAACCTATTCCAACTTGCACCTATGAATTTCTTCATTTCATCACCCCAATCAGTCTTTTGCCGTCCTCTACTAAGCTTCCCTGCTCTTGGTACCCATTCCGTAACCCTAACGATCCACCGGTTATCTAACCTACGCATTACATGACCAGCTCAGCTTCATTTCTTTTTCTTAATGTCAATTAGAATATCGGCTGTGCCTGTTTGCTCTCCGATCCACACCGCTCTCTTCCTGTCTCTTAACGTTATGCCTATCATTCTTCATTCCATTGCTCTTTGTGGGGACCTTAACTTCTTTTCGGGCTTTTTTGTCACTGTCCAATTAGCACCGGCAGAATGCAATGATTGCACACCTTTCTTTTTAGTGATAATGTTAAGCTTCCCGTCAGGAGCTGGCAATGTCTGCCGTATGCGATCCAACCCATTTTTATTCTTCTGTGAATTTCCTTTTCATGGTCAGGGTTCCCTGTGATTAATCGACCTAGGTAAACGTACTCCTGCACAGACTATAGAGGCTGACTTGCGATCCTGAACTCTTGTTCCTTTGCCTGGTTGTTCATCATTATCTTTGACTTCTGCATATTAATCTTCAACCCCACTCTTACACTCTCCCTGTTAAGGTCCTCAATCATTTGTTGTAACTCTTCTGCCGTGTTGCTTAATAGAACAATGTCATCGGCAAGCCGAAGGTTGCTGAGATATTCGCCGTCAATCTTTACTCCTAAGCCTTCCCAGTTTAATAGCTTGAATACTTCTTCCAAGCATGCAATGAATAGCATTGGAGAGATTGTGCCTCCTTGTCTGACCCCTTTCTTTATAGGTATCTTCCTACTTTTCTTGTGTAGAGTTAAGGTGGCTGTGGAATCTCTGTAAATATTTTCCAGGGTATTTATGTAAGTGGTCTGTACTCCTTGATTACGTAATGCCTCTATGACTGCTGGTATCTCTATAGAATCAAATGCCTTTTCATAATCTATGAAAGCCACATAGAGAGGTTGATCTTACTCTGCAGATTTCTCGATCACCTGATAGATTACGTGGACGTGATCCATTGTACAGTATCCATCTTGAAGCCAGCCTGTTCCCTTGGTTGAGTGAAGTCAAGTGTTGCCCCTACTCTATTGGAAGTTATCTTTGTGAATATTTCATACAATACTGTAAGTAAGCTAATGGGCCTATAATTTTTCAATTCTTTAACGTCTTTCTTTTTGTGGATCAGTATAATGTTGGCGTTCTTCCAGTACTCTGGGACCCTTAATGTCGTGAGACATTTCGTATAAAAGGCCGCAAGCTTTTCAAGCATGATGTCTCCTCCATCTTTGATTAAACAGACAGTTAGTCGATCTTAACTTCTTTGAACCTAACCCCTTTATCCATACGCCGTCACATTGAGTCATTGAAGTTTCTGCATGGCATCGTCAATTTTTCTTATCGTGTCTCACATCCCATATATATTCCTTCAGACATTCCTCGGTCAAGTAGGAGTCACCATAACCTTAATATTAAGCCTTACTTTGCTCTATCTAATAAATTTAAATACAGCTTTTTCCCACGTGCTATTGAATTCTGGAACTTAATTCCCGGAACAATTAGGTCACTGCCATTAAACGATTTCCTGTTAAAAGTTAACCACACCTGATTTTATGTATTTTCTTGTTGTTACAGTGTATTTACTCATTCTCGTTTTTGTAGTGATTCTCAATGTGGCTGCTATTTTGAGTTTCATTTGTGTCATCTGCCTTATTTCTTGTGAATTTATAATGTTATTGTTTACTTGGTTTTTTGTATGACTTTTTTTTTTTGTCTAACCCACTCCTGCGATAGCCCCATATAGGGGCTGCAGTATGTACAAATAAATAAAACAAGTAAATCTTCCCCTGCCGCCTTTGCTCATTTCATGTCTTCTAAGGCCCTTCTAACTTCATCCGAAGTGATAGAAGGAGCCTCTGTAACGTATTCAGTACTACTTTCAAAGGAACCCGCCGTGGTTGCTCAGTGGCTATGGTGTTGGGCTGCTGAGCACGAGGTCGCGGGATCGAATCCCGGCCACGGCGGCCGCATTTCGATGGGGGCGAAATGCGAAAACACCCGTGTGCTTAGATTTAGGTGCACGTTAAAGAACCCCAGGTGGTCAAAATTTCCGGAGTCCTCCACTACGGCGTGCCTCATAATCAGAAAGTGGTTTTGGCACGTAAAACCCCAAATATTATTATTATTATACTTTCAAAGGAGGTCTCCTGGCTGCTCTGGGTATTGTACAGGTCGGTATAGAATTCCTCCACTGCTTTTATTACATCTTCGAAATTGGTTATGATGCTATCAGTGCTAAATAAAACATAATTTAAGGTATATTCCAAAATGACATGGCATTAAGATAGTTGGCGGTGTTCAGAAGTAACATTTTATGTGCTGAATAGACAACGCAAAGAAAAAGAGACAGCGTAGCACCACTGTTGTCTGTCTTCTTTGTGGTGTCTATTCCACACACAATACATTTACTTCTCATATCTTGAGCTTTTGCTGCACGGTGGCCATGTGTTGATAACAAAAAACAAAACACACAGCAGCCACGATTCCACATGCTTGCCGTTCATGCGCATTTAGTTTTCATGACAAGGGCACCTGTAATGTGCATTTAACTGTGAATTCTCCCTTTGAGTTAGCGAGTGGACATTTGCTTCTACTGATATGTAGCTGCAATTTCCTAATCGTTTAAAGTTATCTACTGCTTCCAATTGCACATTTGTACCCTTTATAATCATTTTGTTTATGAAATTATGCTCAAACACCATTCTGACTTTTAATACTGAGCTCCCTCTCTCTTTTAATACTAGAAAATGTGCGATGTGATTATGAAAAATACGAAAACAGCAATGATGAACACAGCCCAGATGTCAAGTTTGTAGACACAAGCGACAAAGCACAATTGTCAAGGGCAACGTACTAGGGTTTCGAAGGAGCATCTTTGCTATGTCGACATTTCCCAGGCGGCAGACAATGCACAGCGGTGGTTCCTCACGGCCAACACTGTCTCGACTGAACTGGTTCACATCAGCTCCAAGGGACAGCAGAATCTGTGCAGTGTCCCACGCTTTCCTGCAAGTAAGTGGTTATTCGTTAAAGCTATTTATATTCCATTTCACCAACTCTGTGCAGGGCTGCAAGGTTGTGTCAGCCAACCAGAAAAGAGACATGCATGATGAGTTCCACCATTGTCTGCCTCTGATTACCCTTTGCATGACGCTTCCATTCGTGTCAGTGTCATGGAAGGGATACAACTGCAAAAGGATTGTGAATTTGGCAACTTGCGAAACATTCATTATGATCAGTGTCCAGAAACACGAGGCCAAGAAAGAAACAAAGAGACTAAGATGAAACCTCCTGCTTTAATTCCCTGAAACACGCAATTAGGTCTCGTTACAGAATGGCTGACGCAAGTTCTACCCTTCACTGCACTGCATGCAGTCGGTGAGATATGTGTCTTACAAGCACCATTTCGCAAATGTATACCCCAATTTTCGTGGTTATGAGCTACCATTGTTACCTTTTCTTTAAGCAGAATAATCAAGAAAATCTAATTGTTTATCTTGGGTGAGAAACAAAATTAAATTAGGGTAAAGCGAGTGGTGCTCCAAATCATGCCAGACGGTAACTCAAGACTCGAATTTCCCTTACGGGACAAGTATCAATGAAAATTTGAACTGAATTTGAAGCCCCCCCTTTTTTTTTTTTCACTACCTCGTAATTGCGAGCGTAATCGCAAGAAATCACAAGGTACTGCAATTATCGCGCGCAATCACTGGCCGGGGGCGTCTCTTGCACATCCTGTACGCTGCCTAAACAGGATCGAAAAGCTGACCTGCACAACGCTGCTCCCAGAGGCGTCGCTCCCTGGAGCTTGGCGTTGACGTCGCCTCCCAAAGAGACGTGCCTGACGATGGCTTCGATGTTATGGCTGGTCACGGCAAAGTGAATGTCTGCGGCGCTGCCCAGCTCCACCTTCATGACGGCAGCAGGCTTGCCTGTTTTAAAAATAGAAAGGAACCGCGCGGACATTTCGGCAGTCGCCTACGCAGCCACTGTTTACACAACGGCGGACGCTGGTGCGTCTCGCGGGGTGCACATCGGTTGCGTGTTTACGCTTCGCGATCGAGGAAGGATCGATGCACTACATTACCGTGGTTTCCGAGAGCCTCGACTCCCACGGCCCCAAGGATATCGAGCTTGGAGAAGTCGTCGCTACAACAAGATCTCAGAATTTGCAGCGGCTATGGCTTGGTTAGCTCGACAGATGTCTCCTTTCACAATAGAGCAATGCACGTGACAATGTCAGCTGTCGAATGCAATGTTTACATGGGCACCACAGCATTTACAGCCGCCTCGGCGACTGGAGCTACCGTCGATCCATTTTCGTCCAAGGACGCATTGGGTTGATGAGAAAAGCGTGTCCCAGCTAGCACAGCGTTTCCAGATGCCGTTTATGACGTCACTCAGAACGCCATCTTTCCGCTTTGACTTGCGTACTTACGAAAAGCTCCGGACGATCCAAAAACGAAATCGAAACCATAATCGAAACCGACTATTTTATATTTTGCACAAGAAGTGACACGGAAGCGTATCGTGACTGCTGTTATTGGAATCATAGCAGTTATGAATACTAAGAAAATTCAACCAAGATGATTGAAGTGAGCTCAGGTGGCAACGTGCAGGGAAGTGCACCGTACTTGCTCATAGTGCTGCCGGGCTTTGTTTATGTATGCGCGGGTAAAGTTAGGTTACGGTTCACGTGCGTAATTTGCCACCTCAGAGTTCTTAGCTATCGTTGAAAAGCTGTATCGAACTCCAGCCCATCGCCTCGTAGCCAGTAAGTATGGCACCTTTCGTTTCACTTTCGGCTGTGGCTCTGCGCTGCTATGCAAGAGGTCTAGAGTTCGATTCCCGCCCACGTTTCGATGGGGGCGAAATGCGAAAAAACAAATGGCACAATGGAGTGCAATGGAGTGCCCCCACAACAGTAATCATATCGCGGTCATGGCACGTAAGAACGCGGAATTTAGCTTTTAAATAATTCGGACTGACCTGGCAGTTCTTTAATATTTTTTTTAAGCATTCCTTTCTCGCAAAACTAAGATTGATTTCGTTGTTCTTGGAGCTTGGACACCAATTAGAATTTTTTTTCATCAGAATTAAATACGGTCACCGGACATGCTCGGCCGAACAAAATTATCTGGACGCATATAGTTATCATAGTAGCGCGAGCAGCCCCAAACTCGGCGTGAAAACAACATTGAAAACAACATGTGCGCGCGCGTCCACATGCACGCGCAGGTAAAATGCGCGCGCATGGGCGCGCATTTTACCTGCGTATTTCGTCTCAAGATCACGTGGCTCAAGATCACATCGTACGATTTTTTTTTTCATATTGCTTAGTAGGATATTGCCAATAAAAAATATGAAGCTCCTCAGATACCCCCTATTCTCATTCATCGTGCTTTGGGTAATTTCCGACAGACTTGATTATTTCAATACACCTCTTGAAAGGGCAGTGCACTGCCACGGCCGCTTGATGTGTGCGGTTTAATGTGAATAGCATTCTTGTCGTTATCTTACCAGTTCTCTTTCGGTTAACTCGCTATCCAACCAGAAATATGGGCCATCTCGAAGACAGCGTAGTCTAGAAATGTGGACCGATTCCGGGTGGCTTTGTGGCACGTAGGTACACGCTATTACGCTCTTCAAAATGAAGCTATCTGATGCAGACTTGGGTCACTGTGCACGTGCTACTGGGCATGCGCGGAATTCACGGCCGCGCCGACAGAAGGCGCGCAGCGTGTCCTCAGGGAAGCGCGGGACGGGAGCACGACATGCCTCATACATGACGCGTTTCGACTATTCGCTTGTACTTCTGCACTCATCGTAGATCACTTCTGCCCTAATCATATTTTTATCGAGAGGCCTTGCCCGTGCATTCCCGCACGTGCGCATGGTCTAGCGGTAGTGTGAGCAAGTGGGGTATAGACAGGAAGGCTGTTGGGCATGCTTCACATCAATAACTACTGGAGCAGTACTGTCACTGTCATGTGGCCGATTCGGTTACTTCTTCTGCGCACGCGCTTTACAACTGCGGTAGTAAAGAGTGCAGTTTCGTCGGTTTCGTAGCCAGCAGGGAGACCACGTGGGTCCTGGAACGTCAGTTATCTCCTGACCTGTACAACGAACGCGCCGCTTCCGTTGACTGTCATGGCAGTCATGATGGTGTGTGCAGTGCTATAAGTGCACGCCTAACGTCATCGCGCCAGCAACTTCCACATCGTTCGCTGCTCAGCTATATTAAATAGCTGGTCGAGTGGAGCGCAGACAAGCGCTGCCGTCTCCGAAAGCGCATGCAGCCATGGTCCCCGCACGCACGCAAACTGTGTTCGGTTTCAGCAGCAGCCTCGACTGGCGGCCTACGTTATTCCTGGAACCGTTCGCCGAGACCTCGGTGTGCAGCGTCTGCCGGATGGTGGCGCCGCTGTTGGTCCTGTTGCCCTGTCGTCACACGATGTGCTGCGTTTGCTGCGGTCACAGTCAGGGCGGGGCGGACGTCCGCTGTCCCCTGGACAAGAAAGTCTTCGGAGGAGAGGCGTTGGCGTGGTTGAGCACCGTGAGCGAGGGCGATCTGATGGGCCGCCAGGTGCGCTGCTGGAACGCGAGGAACGGCTGCGTCGTCGAGGGCGTCGCTTCCGCCATGCTGGAGCACTTCGCCAAGAATTGCAGGTTCCACTCCCTGAATTGCCCAAGATGCGGCGTGAAGCTGCTGCACCGGGCCGTCGCGGACCACTTGGAGACGTGTAACCTGCCCTTCCTTCCCAGCGACGTGCTGGGCGACAACTTCGTCAACTCCTTCTCGAAAGTAAGCGAAGCGCTCGACATCTTCCCTGCCTTACTCGACCGACACCGACGGAAAGTCGTGTCTGAGATCAAGGGTGCCCTAGCCGAAAGCGAACGCGTCATCGTCGCTGCTTTCGCTCCCCAGTGCGACCGAATCGTGCAGACTGTGAATGGCATGGCCTCGGAAGCCTCGGACGTAGAACGGGAAAAGGGCGAAGGCGTCGCCACCACCGCGTGGGTCTCCAGTGTTTCCGCGGCTGTGCGCGACCTTCGAGGATCGACTGAAAACGAAGCAGCGCCTCGAATCTACGCAGCGCCAGGCCCCCGACAGCCACACGCAAAGAGAGCGCAGAAAGCCTCGGGGTCTTACGAGTGGATGGTCGAAGAATGGGCCTCGTTCGTCGCGGAGGACGCGTCGACGCCGGTTACGCTTTTCGTCGGCGCTTTCAAGGGCGTCTACGGACACCGCATCGTTGTGGAGCTGACTTTTTCGCCGGAAACTGGCACGGTTCACGGTGACGTTTACGCCCTCCAAGGAGGAGGGTCGAACGAGGAGCCCCTCCTCGATTCGTGCGCGTCGCTACAGTTCGTGCATCCGAGAGATGCCAAGAACGAGTTTGAAACGGCGCTGATAGTTATATACAGGCATTCGAACGCAGCTGCGGCGGGCCACGCAATGAAATACTACGACGACGAGGCAGTGAGGGTTATGTGGAGGAGCGTGCCGAACGTGTTTGCTTCGGAGCTGGAACAGCGTGGCTTAGTCGAGAACAACGCGCTTCGCCTGCGACTGAACTTGTGACGCGAGTTTTATTCCGGGCCCGGCCATTTCTGGGTGAACTGCGATGGGCATCCCTTACCGGCACTCGTATCTTCAAGATCGTCCCCGATGCCGTCGCCGGTTTTGTGAAGTGGACGTCCGCCTACCGAAGGTATGCGCGGACTCTGAAACATTTCACCGAGAGGCACGATAGATAGCAGATGATGCAATTTCTCTTGCACAGCTATCGCTCGCAACCGTTATAGTTTTATTTTTCTTATATTATCTTGTTCTTTCGATAACGTTGTGGTTCATGTTTGCTGTGTGTTCTTGTTCTTCCTTTGCACATGTCTGTATACGTTAGTGTTTGAATTTTGCTTTTAGGTCCGCAGAATAAAGTTGATGTTACGGTATAGCTTCATTCACCGACTATACACTGACTTGCCTTGAGTGTATACCGATATGGAGTGTCCCGGTCAACGTTAGCGAAGCTGTTAAACGAAAAAGAAACATTAAAAAAACGCGGTACCAGTACAGGTGCTCTATTGTCAGAGCACTGGCGACCGAACACGCCATAGATGTTATAATTGCAATATTGTACCGTGTTTTCTAGATTTTCTTGTTTTGGTTGAACCGTTTTAATATGTACACACGGTATACATATAGCCTTGCACTGAATACTTGCACAGCCGCTCGGTGGAAAGACGCACCCCGGGCGATTGCTTATATCGAGCGGCACTGACATTGCCCATGGAGCGAGGATATAACTAGGAAATAGCATTACGTAACAAATGCCGAGAAGAGGCGGTCAATGGGTGATAGCGTCGCGGTAAGTTAAAGTGCCTCGCAACGTTGGACCCAGCGCACGCTCTTCCGAAGAAAAGACAACAGGCGCGGCATCAACTAATATGGCTGCGTATATGCATACTCTCGCATTGCGACAAAGACGACCGAAGTTCCGCGAGCATGTCGGGAGGAAACGTGCACTGGAGCCAGTGCGCGTTTAACGCCATCTTGGATTCGGAACTTTCTCACCAATCGGCAGCAGTTCACCGCGGTTAACAGATTTTCCTCCCCACTCTCTTACGTTTCCTCTGGTGTGCCACAGGGCAGTCTCCTCGGTCCACTACTTTTCCTGATCTAAATTAACGACTTACCGAATAACATATCTTCTCATGCGCGGATTTTCGCAGGCGATTGTATAATTCACGGAGTAAGTGCCAGTACTGATGACCACGTAAAAATGAAAAACGATCTTGACCTTATTAGCAGTTGGTGTAGCACCTGGCTAATGTTGCTTAATCCAGATAAATGTAATGTCTTTCATTCACAAACATTTCCAACTTTTCATACTATATTAATAACAATCCTGTGTCTAGTTCTTTCAGATATCTAGGCGTAACCCTGACATAAAACCTTTCCTGGACATACACGTCTACATCAGCGGAAATGCCTCCCGATCCTTGGGATATTTACGCCGGTATGCCTCCGTAAGACGCCGACTAATGTCCACAAATTAGCCTATCTTGCATTTGTTCGCCTTAAACTTGAATTTGTTTCTTCAATATGGTCCCGTCATTATATTTATTCAACCACTATTCTAGAATCAGTTCAAATTGAATAGAGCCGCTCGATTTATCTCACAAAGTTGCAACTGCAATGAAAGTATAACGCAAATTAAAAGCAATTTATCAATTCCTTCTTTGAACACTCCTCGTGGTGTAGCACTTTTATTGCTGTTTCACAAGTACGTTCACGAACCAAGGCCATCACCAATAGCTCTGCAAGTTTCTCCATTCACCTCACGAAGATTGCATAATCATCTTTCTTTCACGCGCATCTACGGCAAAACAGACGCTTTTAACTCATCTGCGCTTCCACGTGTCATCCGCTTGTGGAACGACCTTCCCGATATCCTGGTAGCAGAAGCTAACAATGAAAAATTCCTTCAGGGACATAAACATTCATTTCTTACTTCAACTAACTTCTTGTCTGCGTTGCTTCTGGTATGCTTCTTTTTATCTGAGAATTTTATAGATTGCGTATACGTGAATTTCTTGTATTATTAACAAAGCGCTTTATGTTCTGTATAATTGTATGCTCTTTATACTATATGTAAGATTTTTTTGAAGCTTCCCTTACCCAATGCCCATTATTCGGGCCTCTAAGGTATCTTGAATAAATAAATAAACATAAATAAATAAAGCGGACACAAAGCACACTGGGCGGAGTATGCCGAGCGCACATCCGGACGTTGTACCGGCTTTGTTTTTGAGGCACAGAAAGCGAAAGGGACGACTTCACGAAGAGCTGGCTTGCCAAGGCTGGCCCCGTCACGTACAGTGTTTCCTTCCAGTTTATTTTCCTTGCTCCGTGCCGTACTGCTCGTACTTCACCTCGATTCGGCTCCTGCTTGCGCTTGACAAATCATCATCATCATCCTGGTTACGCCCACTGCAGGGCAAAGGTCTCTCCCATACTTCTCCAACAACCCCGGTCATGTACTAATTGTGGCCATGTTGTCCCTGCATACTTCTTAATCTCACCCGCCCACCTAACTTTGACAAACACGGCTTGACAAATAAATAACAACATACTTACAATACTTGACTACATAACTTGACGAATACATGGCAGCAAAACAAAATGTTCTTCGTGTATACTGTGCCGTGCCGATTTCTAGAAGAATCAGCCGGCCGTGACGTCACACCGGTTTCTTCTGGCCACTTGTAGCACCAAAGCATGACCTGTCAGGTGCACTGTGAGTTTGCATCCTTTGGGAATTTACCTTGTCGCTATAGACAGTAATCAATTACCTTGCCTGCCTATCATTAACTTACACTAAACAGAAACATTGCATAAATTTAGATTGATAAAGTATATTCTTCAAGAATACCGCCTTCGTTGATTTCACGGTAATAGGTTGATTATAAGAAAGTTGCCGGCAAAGGTTCCTTTTTGAATTTCGCGCCGAAATCTCATGGCCTAAACGTTAGTGTGACATCACGGATTACAAACCATTTTTCTTTTCTTTTTTTTTCATTTCGGCCGTTGCGGTCCAGTAAAAGGTTCCTGAAACTTCCTAAGTTCACTCTTTGGCTATTTCCGGATATACTTAGCGTAGTCCATCCTTGCCGATAAAAGCTTGACTAGGTCCGAGCAGACGACTTCAAAATCCATGACGTCATGCGAGATGGTGCGGCAATTTCGAGGAGGCGCCGGCACCTATCTTTCGTTTTTACCTTTTTTTTATGTGACTTACCAAGCGTCTTCTCGCAGTTAGAATGTTATTTTTTTTTTGCAGAAGAGTAAATTACTAACACGGCTTTTGGGTAGCTTCGCTATTTCAACGGATATATTTGCGGCCTTTATTTATTTATTTATTTATTTATTTATTTATTTGATAGCTGCCGCGATATTGAGTAAATATTGCGTACGCCATGGCGCCATCTGTGGGCAGTCAGCATGCTTTTGGTACTTTTCGTGTCGCGTGGTGTATTTTCTTTGACGCGCGGCCTTTTCTACGGGGGAAGCGGTTCATGCGAGACGTAATGAAGCCATTCAAGTCAGCATGGTCGTAGTTTCTGCGGCGTTGAGGCGGACAGCACCCAGAGCGATGTGTGCGTGCATGTATGAACCTATACACAATCAACCTCGTAGAGCAGTTTGGTATTTCTGAAAAATTCGTTTCCTTAATGTGACTTTACTGCAGCATTCTCACTGTACGTAGATCTATGCTCGAATTTAGAAAGATTAAGTAGTTCCGAAACATATGATGATCCCAGAAGTGTGGGTTCTTAAGGTATTTAAGTATACAGTGCTGGTTACTTAGACAGGCGTTCAAATTGCTATCTGTTGATACATTGGGCGACTGTCTCGTTTGTTGGACGAGGTTTTCGCCCACGAATAAAATAGTTTTGGTTAGTAATAACAGCCTAACATACAGTGAATTACACTTGTCGAGTGACCGTCTGCGGTAGGCGCGTGCGGCCGAAGCAGTGGTGCATATTCTGGGTTGTAGATCTCTTTGTTCTATGTAGCGCATTGTCGAAGCATGCAGCATGACCATGAGACGTCTCATTGCGGCATTAGCATTTATTCTCTTCTTTTTTCTCGGCACGGTCGTATATATGGAACGCACACACCACTGCGTTTGTCATTGACGCTGTTTTTCATTTTATCTCCCAGACGCAGATCACGGCGAGCGACGCCCCCCCCCCCCCTCTTCTACTTGTTGGGCAGCACCAGGTCGGCGACGAAGGTGCGTATCTCCCCGACGGCCATGTGAGCCTTCACGATGGCGCCTCGGTTGCCGCCGCCGCCGCCCTGCTCGTCGAAGGCGTCTCCGCTGCGGCGCGGCGAGTAACCGCGGCGCCGGCCACTGGCCACGGTCACGTTCCACTCGAACTGCTCGGGTTGCTCGTCCACCCACTGGCTCGCCGTCAGGGTCACCTCGCGCACGTTGCTCGTCTGGTACGTGGACATCAGAGCCTGCAGCGCGTCGTCGCACGGGTTCTGTAGCGCGTTCGCAAACTACTCGCCAGCAAGTGCGAGCCAGTGTCTACAGGTGGCGTTGCACGAGCGCGCGAGGGGCGTGCTCGTGACGTGGCGTCGCAACCGACATAGGTGTCGTTTCGCTGCTGCAGACGCCGCTGGATTTTTGGCCCAATGGTGGGCCATTTGACACACACACACACACACACACACACACACACACACACACACACACACACACACACACGCACGCACGCACGCACGCACGCGCAAACACACGCATGTAAGCGGGCACAATGCAGGCAAAGAAAAAGCGAAGTAGAAGTCACCGCATTGAAAAGCAAAAGTAAACGTTTATGAACAAACTGCGCCTCTTATCCAGCATTTCGAGAATGCTGACACCAGAAGAGTTTGGCGTTATTTTTGTGTTTGCCTGCACTAGTCCTACAGCGAATACGAAGGTAGCGCCGTCGCATCTTCGTGACGTTACGCTTTGGCGCGTTCGCACGATTCCCATTTTGACAGCCGTAGTCCTTATTTTCATGCTACCATGCCGTTCTTCGCCTATTTTTGACAGTGGCTTCGTGCCATTTTTAAAAAATATAATTGATGGCGACATGATGATGATCATTATTCTCATAGTTTTTTCTCTTTTTTCGTGTGTGCGATTGTTTTGAAACAGGGTATACCGGGACGATGTGATGTACGATAAGGCTACTGCGCGCAAGATTTGTCTAGTTAAGAGCACTTCTGGAGGATTTCTTCGTTCGTTCAGCGGTAAAAGATCTGGCTGAAACCGCAGTCGCAGCTGAGGGTCGAATCGCGGAATCCGAATGACGTATAAAGCTACAATAGGCGTCGCACGTGGTACGGCAAGGCAGGTGGATCTTTATGAATATATACTCACGTGCAGAGGCACGGCCACGTCCGCCACGGGCGTCTCGCGGGGCACGATGGCTGGCTGCATGTACTCCAGCCGGAAGAGCACCCTCTTGGGCTCGAGCTGCTGCAGCGTGAGGAGCTGCACGCCGCGCGGCAGAGCAGCGCCCAGGCCTCGGAACTGCGAGCGCGCACACCAGAGCGGCAGTGCGTGCGCGGTTAGTGTACTTCGCTATGAGTGTTGCACGCAGACTGTGATCGTTACGGATTCTGTTTGCCGGGTCCCGAAGCGACAGCACCAGAGATAAGGGGCCGAGTCGATCGAGGCCGATAAAGCATTCCTGGAAAACTATTATTCTCGTTGTTTCGTGGTACACTCTGAAACAAAATTACACCCTTTGGGTTGTATCTTGCCACACAACAATAAAAGTCATCTGTCTTGTCCGCATTTCTTTTCTTTAATGCTGCGAGCCCGGTACTTCCCAGTAACGAACGGCATGCGCGTAATCAGCATTACATAGCATTCCCGACAGGAAAGTAGCGGGTGCGGCGTTTTCAAGAAAGGAAACGCAAGCAAGCTAGATGACGATTATTGTTGTGTGGCAGGTATACACCACAAAGTGTGTACCTTTGTCTGAGAGTGTAGTACGATGACCATCAAAAAAGTTGAAATCATTAAAATTTGCCGTTGTAACTACACCGCCAGTGCGTCAGTGAGACGTCACAGATTTCGAAGTATTTTTTTTTAATTCGTATTCGGGTCATCGTGGGTGAATATATGTTTTTCGCACGCCTTCCCTCCGTGAGAGCTGCGAGAGAGGGCTACGTCGGGAGGGGAGCATGGCAGCCGCTGTTGATGCCGGAGCTTGCCCCGGTGAAGACAGGTTGCATCGAATTGTTTTGTATGCAAAGTCACCTACGCTACCGCTACAGATGTGCTGGTTATAACGACTTCGTTCTCTACAGAATTACCCAACGAAACAACAAGCGCTCCCTAAATGTCCTCACTTCAACAAGTACACGCCAGCAATCGCATCATTACTTTAATAAAGCGAATATCTTTGTAGAAGCCCACGGCTATTCGCTTGCATTGACGATCATCGTCGATGGCTTGATTCTCCAGTTTTCTTGCGTCCCTAAGGGTATAGGGGTGTAAACCAGCACCGTTAAGAGGGTAACAATATTTCCCTTCTTCTTTCTATCCCCTTGCTCAGTGGCTATGGTGTTGGGCTGCTGAGCACGAGGTCGCGGGATCGAATCCCGGCCACGGCGGCCGCATTTCGATGGGGGCGAAATGCGAAAACACGCGTGTACTTAGATTTAGGTGCACGTTAAGGAACCCCAGGTGGTCGAAATTCCCGGAGTCCTCCACTACGGCGTGCCTCATAATCAGAAAGTGGTTTTGGCACGTTAAACCCCATAATATAATTTTTTCTTTCTTTCTATCCCCGCGCAGAGTATGACAGGTTACAGTAGCCAACTCCAGCAGGCCGACCTCCCTGCTACTTCAAATACACTTATTTCTCTCTGTATACGCAAAGCGCCTTGGCAGAGTGCACATTTATCGGTGAACAGAAGTGTAGGGTGCCTCGATGTCCTCCTCGCCCGAGCGGCGGGCGAGGAGGACATCGAGGCACCCTGCAGAAGTGTGGTAGGGTGCGCCCTCTCACGTTGCGCGTCTCAATCGTGCGCGTCTGCGGCGTGATTCCCTCGGAGAAGGCCAGCACGGGGGCCATGACGAGTCCGTTGGCCAGCTGCCGGACGCGCACCGCGGCCACGTCCATGGGGCCCAGGTGGAGCAGGTGGCGGCCGCGCACCACGAGGCCCTTGCGGTCGACGCCCAGGTCGTTCAGGGACTGCGCCACCCCTTTGCCGTCGTGGCCCATGAAGCGCCGGTGGATCTGTGGCCGACATCGAGCGAGAATACGAACTTGTCAGGGGAATCGCTGCGAAGGAACACCTTGAAGGAAAGCCCTGAAAGGGTGCTAAAGAGAATCACATCAGTTTAGACTGGTAAGGTAGTCTTTCGTAGCTGTGCTTTCATTAACCTTGTAATGAGAGGCCTAGCGTTACAATAAAAAAAATGAGGTAAAAAATTGCAACTTTCTTTTAAAATTTCGCCCCTCAATGTGACGTCGTGGATTTCAAGATATCTCTTCGTATTTTGGCCGTTCTCGCTCAGTAAAACTTTTTTGCTGAGGTTTACTGTTTGTCTTTTTCAGAAAATAATGTAGCCATAGCCCATCTTGTAGTCTAAAAAAACTAACCAGGCGTAAGCAGACGCCGTCAAAATCACTGACGTCATAGCGAGCTGATGCGGCTCTTTATTTTTTCTTTTTGGCGTACCAAGCCACTTCTCACATTAAGAGTCACTCATTCTGGTATTGTGAACGGTCAGTTAACTAACATAACATTACAATTTCCCCCTCCTTAGTGTCCTTTAAGTGATGCCCATAAGGTGCGATGGCTGGCCCGATGGCAGCGTTCACGGGGAAGATAAAGGCGCCACGAAGACGACAATTATGCGTAACGCGCGACTTGTTCTAGCGCCAACTTCTTGGCTACTTCTCCGTTGAAGGTACACGCCAGTGTTTTGCTTCTCCGTTGAAGGTACACGCCAGTGTTTTGCTTCTCCGTTGAAGGTACACGCCAGTGTTTTGAACTCACCATCATCATCGGCACGACAGCGAACATTCATGGTGACGGCGTGAGCAGACGACCTCAGCTAATATTTCAATACGGTGGATTGGTACAGGTCAGAAACAAATGAGCATACAATCATTGGCCCGCATCCAATCTGAGACGATGAATTAATTCCAAGAACATAACAAGCCGCAAGGTATCTCGAAGCCAGAAGTACGAAGCTTAGACAAGCTTAGCTTAGCTTAGGCTAAGGCGCCGTATACTGCCCGCACGCGCACCCGCTAACACCTGGTTTCTCCGCAGCATTTCCCAGCACGAAACTCTACGCGTAATGCTGTAGCGCTTCGACTAATATATGCGACTGCACACCATGAGCTCAATGGTTCCGGGCTGGTGAGCGGTGCCACCTTGCGGACGGTCAGGCAGCACGCTCATCTGGAGCGACCTCTTCCTGTCGCGCATGTAGATCCAGGACACTACCGGGTAGTAGTTGGACTGCACCAGGTGGCGCTCGCGCTGGTTCTTGTCGCTCACGTCCCACGGTCTCGTCGCATTAGCGCTGCGTCAAAAAAAAAAAAGAGCGGAATAACGATTTTCTCAGCAAGACTTTAAATTACCGGAATGTATCGCCAAACGCGATATATCCCAGTACTAGTCGACTCGCGTTAGTTTGATACTTGCGGTACTGCAAGGTTGGGTCGAAATTTCCGAAAGGTCGAAATATCCGAAAGGTTGAAATATCCGAAAGGTTGCAATATCCGAAAAGTTGCAATATCCGAAAGGTCGAAATTTCCAAAAGGTCGGATTATCCGAAAGGTCGAACTATCCGAGAGGTCAAAATATCCGAAAGGTCGAAGAGAAAGAGGGGGTTAGATGGGTGTAGGTGAGCGCACGTCTCCTCCTCTAGCTCAGCCGTGGGCCGCCGCGCCCTCTCTTGGAGGTGATCTCCGCCTGTGGCAAAGGCTGGGGCTCGTGTGCCATTTCTTCGTGTGCGCCAATCCCTGGAGCTCGCGTGATCTCGGGTTTCGGTGACACGTTGACTGGAGATGCAGCAGGAGCGTTCGCTTATCGCTCTGCTCGCGCTCTCCATCATGCCAGCGTTTTGACAGCGCGCGTTTGCGGGCATCGCTAGTGAGATCGCTTCGTGCTAGCCTGTGCGCGCGGGACAACGTGCTTTTTTAAAATTAATTTAGTATGCGAATGTTTCCGAGTAAAACTACGAACCTTACTTCGTGCAAGTATGTATACTTTGCTATCACAATCAATCCTTTCGGGCCAGACTACAATTTTCTCTAGATACTGCCGGCTGCATGCTGGAAACCGAGACACGAAAGGTCGCAAAATTTAAAAGAAAAATCACTCATTAGGAACACCCTTTAAAGAGCAAGCAAACAAAAACGAAATACTGCAGAAAAGAGAGAGGGAGACAGAACCGTAGGAGCGCAGTGTGTGGACTCGTACGCAACATCGTTAAACATCTGCAACATTTTTAAACGCAGAAGAAAGTGGGGTGAGGTGTACTACGCTATAGTGCAGTTTTGAAGATACGCGTATGTTCAAAATGACACACATGAATAAAATTGAAAGACAGGCACACAACGCGAGAAGGCAGGTACTTCGGATAAATGTGAGACAATTTCTTACAATTGTCATTACTCTGGTTAAGTTCTGAAACGCAACCGTACCAGAGTGAAAAAGAAAAGTTAGCGGAGGCATTATGTATCAACAAACGAATCGCTCTCGTTTAGGCAATTCTCGCACTCACGCTCGTGGCATTGTCTGTTTGCCGTTAGAATCCGTGTAGAAGACGCCGTAGTTGGTCAGGTTGGACTTGAAGCGAGTTACCACGTCGTAACCGAGCTTCGACGGGGGTCTGCAATAAGTTGAAAACAGCCTTTTACGAGCCTTGAACGAACACGGTGCGCAACTAATGTCGGATTCGATTTGTTGTCCCCTACTGCGCGGGGCTGCTCGTGATGCTCATTTCAGTCAATAAGCATCGGTGTATACGTAACGTGTCATGCTGTCCTGGGCAGTGCTGAACGACAGATGAATGAAACATCGCATAGGCTATTGAGTATAATTGTTTTGATGAGTTACCACTAAAAGTGTCAAAGTGGAAAGATGTGTGTGTGTGCGTGCGTGCGTGCGTGCGTGCGCGCGCGCGTGTGTGTGTGTGTGTGTGTGTGTGTGTGTGTGTGTGTGTGTGTGTGTGTGTGTGTGTGTGTGTGTGAGAGAGAGAGAGAGAGAGAGAGAGAGAGGCCGGTCACCTGGTGGAGGTAGAGGCAGAGAGGGAGTGAGAGAGCTTACAAGAGCATGTTGCATGTTTGTGTGCATAAATGCATGTAGTTCGACCGATGACGATCTGCTCCGGGTCACCGTCAGTCGCACTTCGCTTCTCCAAGAGGCAGGACGTGTGTCGAGTGAGCTCAGCAACAACATTTTGCAATGTGGTGAACGTCGTTTAAGTCATGGATCCGGGACCTCAAAGAGGTGCGAAGTAATGATAACGTATTTCTCTTGCATTTACCGCTAAATCGCCGCTGAATTTTATGTGGCCCACTATATACATTACCGCCGAAATTCGTTCGTTTATCAATCCGTCTGCCGAAGGCCCTTCTTGGTATGTTGCAATAAAAACACAAGCAAGTGCAGTGATTGTACGCGTTTACGTATAGTTTAGAATTAGATCGTATGTTTAACAATTGAAAGGAACATTTAGCTCTAGACCGACTCCAATGCCGCCTATTCAAATACATGTAAAATGCAGAATTGAATTTCTGACATAACCCCTTGGCCGACTTTAATGAAATTTGTTGCATTTGAGAGAGTAAGCTAAATTATAGCGGCTGCTGGAAGCTGTTTTAATTTAGGGCTTGAATTCTATAACAAAGATTGCCGAAGATCGGAAACTTCATCCGTTAGAACATCCTATGCAGATAAATGCGATACATAAATTTATTGCTTACGTGAATTTGTTGCAATGTTTACGAGGGTTCTGCAAAAGTTCTAATAACATATTACTGGTGTACTTACAGTCATGTATAATACATGAATTTTATCCGCTTTAGATGCACTATTAGCTGCAATGTACAAAATTTTCACATCGTTTTTCTTTGATGAGTTGCAACCTATATTGTTTTCTTTCTGAAGATTTGCAATTTTCAATAGTTTTTATAAAGGACGGCTGCTTTAATGAAAAATCCGCTTGCAACATTCACTAGATTATAGCTTTTTACTTGAAATGCAACAAACTTCATCAAATTCGGTACGGTGGTTGCCGAGAAAAACGATTTCTTCATCCCCATATATTCATATAGGTTCCCCCGAGCTCAAAGCTTCAGCTTGGGCCCAACTCCGATGCGGCCCATTCAAATACATGTAAAACGCAAAAACGGTTTTCTGAAATAACACCTGGACCGATTTTAATGAAATGTGTTGAAATTGAGGAGAAAATTAAATTATAGTGACTGTTGGAAGCGGTATTTCGATTTAGGACATGAATCTTGTTAAAGAATTTTAAATAATTCGCAAGTTCGAAAAAAATAGACGCACGAAGTTTATAAATTCATAACTCTGTGTCAAGAAGAAAAAACCGAATTCTCCTTTTACATGTATTTAGATAGGAGTAGCCGAGCTAAAGCTTCCTCTTAAGGGTAATTGGCATTTAGTAGCACACGTTTCGTAGGCCTCACGAGGTAGGGATGGGTCCGACGATCCAGTCGAACTCGATGTAGTCCTTGTCTACGTAGAGCCTGATAACCTGGCTCAGCCATGGGTTGAACCACTGGTGGATTTCCTGCACGATGGTGCTCTGCGCAGAAGCGCAAATGGCAAAAAAGTTCATTCGTCCATAGTCTGACCCAACGAATGTCCAATCGATTGGTCGAACGCACGCCCCTGCCTTGTGCGGGAGCAAGGCAGTGTGAGTGACTGCGCCCGAAAAACTGGTTATGCTTGGGACAAATAAATGTTCTGCGGAAATCCACTATAGGCGGATGAAGTTTCGTGAGTGCCTCGTAAACATATCTTCGTTTTGGCACGTAAAGCCCCAGAATTCAAGTTTCGTGAAAGGTCAAAATTGTCATCCATTAGGGAGTGCACGGAGTAGTGTCCCTGTACGATAGCCATATATGTAGCAACATTAGCGCGAAGCTACAAATGAAGCCCATGCGGGCTTCTCTTTAAGAAAACTTCCGAGATGAAGCAAGGCTTTGAATTCTGCAAGTTGGTCCATTGTTAACTGGGGAGAACGCAGCGCAAGAAAGACACGGCCAAAGAAAGAGTGCACAGTGGACACTGGACAGCGTTCATCCAGTGTACTGCGCCTTCTTTAACCGACTCTTCCCGCCTGGCGTTCTCCCCAGATGAAGGAAATTTCGCACTCGTCCACGAATGGAACTCGGGACCAACGACCTACGAATTTGAGGGCTGTCGCTATATATCATATGAGATAACCAGGAGGCTGTTACTGTTGTTGCGCTATGCAAGACCGGCCGGTGGAATTGTGTTCCTAGTTGTACGACCGGCCGACCGACCGACCGACCCTGCTTGATTCATTGATTTAGCGGCGTAATGCTCGTAGTGCTAGATACGACAAGCCGCTTTCTTGAAGCGAGTCGGGAAAAGGGGCAGGCTGTAAACCACTTGCACATACCTGTCTTGCTCGTTCGCGTGTGATATACGTAGCCGACTCGCGATAACTAAAAATTCGAATAAATCAAAATTCTGGTCGACTCGAATGAACCACAGAACATTAGTTGGTAAGCCACCTTTTTTTATGTACTTACTTTGGGACCATTGTCAGTTAATTCAGATATTTTAGTTTCCCGAGGCGCCATGCGAAATGACTGCAAATGGTTGATGAGAGGATACTCCTAAACGTGAATAGTGAAAATACATTCGGTATCCAAGTGGCTGCGCGGGCTCACGGGTGCCTTCACGATATGGCATCACTTTTGCAACGACCGGATTAAGGCATTCGTTTTTTATGATTACTCCCAATTCTCTTTTGAATATTAGAACAGTTCAACCTTCTGACAATTCAAATAAACGTATGACGTTCTGAATAGTTCAGACTAACGTTATTCAGCCACAGTTTCCACAATGGGCGCTTTTCTTGACACGATAGGATAGGGATAACTTTAGTGAGGTGCCGGCAAACGACGATTTAACGTGTCGTGACGCTGGCCAAGCGTCGACCCGGGGTTATACCCTACTCTGCACTAGCCCAGTTGGGCCCGTTTGTAGTGGGTCATGAGGCTTGTGCTTTTCGAGCGCACCCCGGGCCTGCTGGACGGCCCATAGTTGTGATTCCTTGTCTGCAGACTGCAGACAAGGAATCACGATAAGGTTCTGCAGTACTGTGGAGGTCCGCCTTTTTCTCTTTGAGCCAATCAAAAAGGCCGTTTCGGCCTTCTAAGCCAATTAAAGCAGGCAGGAAGTGCGAATTCGAAAAAAAAATTGAGGAATTTAACAACCTCCAGGATGACATTAAGGTGAAAAACAGAGCGAGTTGCTTAGTCGTTCATGTTGAAAGCTTTTGCAGCACTCACGGTTGGACAAAGGACAAAGAAAGTAGACGGGACATGCGCCGACTGTCAACTCACTTTTACTCGGAAACGCACGAACAAAGAAAGCTAACAGCACGTACGAAATAACTGAAGCCTTTTATATCCGACAGAAAAGGGAAGGGTGTGTGAGTCAACTATCAGTGCAGCTCTGGGATGAAGAATTTGGATATTTAGTCAGCACGTGCGGCGGCCGAAGGCATGGAGTGCCACTGGTGCGCACGGCTTTGATAGCTCACTTTCAAATTTGCAGCCGTTCTGGCGCTTCATGTGTCTTAGTTAGGTGCTGTTAGTTTCCCTTCTTTGTGTGTTTCCGAAAAAAAAAATAAATGGGGGGTCGCGCATGTCCTGCGTAAATTCGTTGTCCTTCGGCTGAGCACTGCATGAACTCCAAAATGGCCCCAAAGAATAGCAATGTGGCATTGGATTAGTTTAGGGGGCGAGAAGGATAAGGGGAACAGTGAGACGTGATTGGTTGTCATACAGAGCCACGCGAGGCAGACAGTAAAGCCAGGTAAAGCATAGGGATAACCAATAATTCCCTATTGGAAAAGACCCATTTGTCCCTTACCTTGATCGTGTATCATTGTGGGGGCTTATATTGGAAAAAGCAGGTTTTCGTGCAGGGTCCTATTCGAGCATGGGAACCGAACGTATGCGGCACACGGGATTTCTCTATGGAGGCATTTCTTGTTTAAATGCGGAAATAATAGGGAAAAGGAAACTCACATCTACCGTATTATGCATGCGGTGCTCTACCTTACGCTACCGCGGGGCCCATTCAAGTATGTTTCAAAGATGCCACGGTCGTAAGCGGGGTGGGATAACAGCACCGGGGATAATCTTGCAGACACACTCAAATACCTCCGGAGGAGAATGACAGAAGCGCATCATCTGCTGGTAAAGCTTCGAACGCGTAAAATGCGTGAGGTTTGCGATCGGCTCCCACCCGCGGATATTAGTCTTATCGCCCACTTCGATTGTGCTTGCCGTCTTGCCTATCTTCTATACATTTAAGAAAGTGAAATATCGGTACTTACTTTTCTTCTTCTGTGTTTTTTCTGGCCTCATTATCTGTTTGCATCGTGTGGTTGTAATCGGTTTAACGTGATTTGGGGAGGGATTTACCGTTACGAGACGGCAGGTGGCGTTCCCGCGGAACTCCTCGGCGGCGGCTTCTTTGGGCGCGAACAGGACGTGGCCGTACTCGGAGCTATAGCCGGCGAACGTCTGCTCCACGGCCACGTGCTGGTTCTGGCTCAGGAGCACGACTTTCTTCAACAGGCAGCTGCCGGAGTCCACCGCCACTCTGTACCACTGTTCAAGCGCATGCCACACTGCTTTTATCCCTTTCGGCCCTGGTGTCCTCAAATGAGGACAAGACATTAAAGCCGTGGGTTGCGCGATAAACAGCAAAATGAAACAAAAACAGAAACCCAAATAACTCAGCAGGCATCTCCATCGCTATGGACAACAGTTCTCATGCGCTCGCGTTTGCCAGAGCACTGCTAGAAACAACAAAGATGAAAGACGACAACGTCGAAGCTGAACCAGGTAAGTGCGTTTTCTTTTTTTTTTTACTTGTGAGGCGCCATTACTGGCGAGTTGAGAATTTAGGAGAATGTTTTGAACTCCCTATAGAATATATAATTATTTAAAACATCCCGCACGTATGCGTAGTTGAGTCACCACATGCATAATAATGTGTGTACTCATTTGAGTACACGAGGGCTGAGTGGATGCCGCGTCTCGCATGTTGGGCTAGGGTGGCGCCTTGAAGTAAAGCGACTTCTGTTTATTTTTCAGGCGCCGGAATGAAACCTCACTACTTCTACTCAGCGACTAGGGCTTGCAGGTCTGGATTTGGCAGATGAAATGTTCGCCCAATTTGATAATGGAAATTTATCAGACATTGGGGAGAATGAAGAATATGACGAAGCTGACGACTTCATTCCTGTAGAAACAGGAAGCGATGACTGCGTCCTCGGTTCGTCGGAAACTTCTGGATAATCAGATGAAGAGCAACTGTGTAAAGAAATGTCATGGTCCAGAAGAGCCTTTGACAAACCATCTGCTGATTTTAGGGGAGTTTTTGACGAAAATGAGCATTGCCTTGACGAGCTGCCTATTCGGTACGAATATTTCTCGCGCTACGTGCCAAAGAACGTGTTTGTGGAGCTGGCTAACAAAACAAACTTGTATTTTGCGTTCAAAGAAGGGAAACCGGTCCAAACGAATGCAGAAGAAATAAGGAAACTTATTTCTCTACGCTTGCTAATGGGAGTTGGAAAATACCCCCGTCTGCGCTTACACTGGAAGCCATCACTGAAAATGGCATATTCCCAGTAGCTCAAGTATTGGGAAATAGAGATACCAAACGAAATAACGGAAAATTGACGTCAGCAAGGAAGAAGTGCCAGCAGCGCGTCTGGCTCCACGCGCACACATCGCGTGAAATCAGCAGCTGTTTGCCTTCATTGACGGGTCGGCTTCTTTGGCTTATAAATCATACCAAAATATGCATGCGACACTGCAGCCTCGAGATAAGCAACTTTTACTGCTGGAAGTATGTTTGTAACATGGAAAATAAACTGTTACAAAAGATCCACTTTTGTCTCTTCTACACCCACTGGGCCCTCATGTCCTCATTTGAGGACATGATCCCAGACATTACATGAGACTAAACACAAACATTTTTTTGATAAATTTCGGTTTCTTATGCGGCAAAGAACCAAAATAACATGGTAGAAAAAATATCAGTGTGATAAAAAAAATTCAGGGCCGAAAGGGTTATAAGAGGAATAGGCACTCTGTTTCAGTACGGTAGCGAAAATCGCAAAGAAGCTAATTGTAAAAGGCCTTTACGTCAAATGTCAAAGGCCTCAGTTGAGCTAAAGGTCGAACGCCTTCATCAAAGGTCTGGCAGTTGGTTATCGAAGACGCAAGCATCTTACCATTGTATTGCCATGTATAACAATAAGGCGCAAACAGGATCAGTGAGAAAAAGTATCTTACGTCGAAGCTTCAATGAAAATCTAACAACATATATATGTTTATCTGGTTGATGACTTGTGCAAAAAAAAAACAAGATGACATGAAAATTGAAATACATTGAAGTTGAGATGTTCCTCTCCTCAATTTCTGAATCGTAACAACCAGTTTGAATAAAGTACAGATCGGCAACTAACGACATATCATGTTTTATTATTTTTTTAATTTAAAATACCTTACAGGCCCTATGGTGGCATTGTGTAAGGGGGGTTACAATATCAAGGCATAAAAAGAAGAGAGTAAGCAGCCTTCTGAAGTCTAGTACAAAAGACACGCCTCAATGCAGGGCTCAACAACATTACTACAAAGATCAAAACATGAAAAAGGAAAAACTGAACTAATAAAATGCCGCAAAAGTACAGTTCAAGGAAAGAACGCGAGTAAAATTTAACGTAAGGCACTAATACTAGAAAGTAAAATACAGGAAAAATGAACAGATCAAGGAGTGCAATGCTTCAAGGGATTTTTCGGGAAAAAGACGCAAAAAAGCAATAGTATTGCAGAGTATACAAGTGAACACGTGACGCAGCATAAAATACCAATTCATAAGACGGAGATAGCAATGCATTAATAGATATAAAAACATCGCAAGCAGTTCGAAGCACATTGCCAAGTGCAAGAAACAAGATAAAGTGATTTGTAAGTGCTATTACGAAAAATGCTCGTGTAGAAGATGACGAAGTTTTTGATATCTGACTCGGAAGCAATGTGATCAGGCAGACTGTTCCACAAGCGAATGGCCGTAGGGAGTGCGGAAAAGTTAAAAGCGTGTGTCGTACCGTAGATTCGTGCAAAACTTAAGTAGTTATTTAATTGGCGAGACGTGTTTGAGGCGATCTGGATATGCAATGTGGATGATTGTGTGGCATTATAAACATACTTGTGAAACAAGGATAACAGATCAATATTACGGCGAAGAACTGCAGGCTGGGGGAAATGATCGGGTTTCATTTGCGTTACGTTGGAGTGGTGGCTATAATTACGTGAGATGAAACGGGCAGCTCGGTTCTGGACTGATTCGAGCATGTCGATTAAGTAGGTAGGATGTGGGGACCAAATGGATGATGCATACTCGAGCTGTGGAGGAGCAAATGAGTGATAGGCCAATTAGCGGATGTTGGAAGGTGAATTACCCGGATTACGACCTAGGTAACTTAATGTCCTTGAAGCTTTTGCGCAAATAGCTGCAATGCGGTCTGTCTAGGAGAGGTTTTCGGTTAGGTGAACACCCAAATATTTATATGATACTGTATGTAACGGTTGTTTATTATTGACGTTGTATGAAAAATGTGAGTTGTCACGCTTACGGCTAAAAGAAATCACGTGACATTTTGATACCTTTAAAGCAATATACTGTTAATTACGCTAACTTTATTATAAGTGAGCTCTAGTGCATGACTTAATTTGCAGCTAAGAAATCGTCCTGTCGTGTGCGCTGTTTGTAAACACGAACTATTACCAACTAAAGCTCAGTGTGAGGTGTTAGCTAAAAATGCAAAATTTCACTGGCGTGACTTTTTTTACTCAAAATGTGACTCAAATGCAGGACACTTTTCTGGAGTATAGCACTGTGTCGACGATTGGCAAAGGTTGCTACTTGCGATCATTCCAAAACTTGGTGTACTTACGACTCTTGAGGGGAAGCTTTAACTCGGAGCTCCTATCTGAATACGTGGGAACGGAGAAAGAGTTCTCATCGGCATCCGCGAGACCGGTATTGGTGAAGTTTATTGCATTTATAACACGAAGTTTAGATATAGTGACTCCATATGAGTAGAAAAGGTACGTTACCTTGTTTTTGAGAACGTAGTCTGTGCCGGCAGAGAGTTCACGTTCACTCGCCTTAATTTGCTGCCTCAAGAATGTAGCTCCTGGACATACGAAGACAAAGAAAGAAGATGAAAGGGAAAAGTGTCGTCCACCAAACTGCAGCACAAAGCTACAAAAAGAATCCCACTACAGGTTTCTCAGAAAGAAAGCTTCAATGGTTGAAGAAAATTATTCCAGGTCCGGGGGAATCGAACACGGAACCAACGGCTTTTGTGGGCGCTTGCTCAAATACCTGAGCTAACGAGGTGGCTAGCAGATCACTGAGCGAGGCCAAAATTATCGGCTACTCGAATATGGCATATTAATTCTGCAGAAGCCCGCAAGGTGAAGGAATGCTCATGAAAAAAAAATTGCTTCAACAGGTAACCTTTCTCTTTTTTTTTTTCTCTGAGAAACCCGTATTGAATGTTCTTTATAGCTTGGTAGTGCAGTCTGTTAGATGACGATTATTTCTTTCATGAACCTTCTTCCACCTCGCGGGCTTGCTCCGCAGAACTGACTTTCTAAAATGATAATAAGGAAAAAAAACATATTTATTGAATCTCACGAATCCGTCAGAAAATTTTGTCGTGCGGTGAGGGAAAGAGCCTCGTTTGTACATAAGCACACGGTGTACTGTTTTCTCGAGTACTTTACCATTCAGTCGGAGTTAGCAATATGCTCCAAGACAGTTCGGTATGCCTTCGGCAATTTCACTGTCTACTGCTTTAACTAATGTGTGCGACTCAATGGGGGCGTTCACGTGACAATATCAAATTTTCTTTTTCTTTTTCATCGATAAGAAGGCAGGCTCATAATGAATGTTTCACTGCACTATTGCTTTCAAACACCTATTCAACACATAAAGCCCGAATTTTCGAGACAATCTCACACCGTGCTCTTATCATGGAGCACTTAAACCTGTCACGGTGACTCAGCAGCGCAGCAAGAGGTCGCTGTTTGGATGGCAGACCTCAGGCTGTCGAAATTAACCCGGAACCCCGCACTGCGGCCTTCCTCATACGCACCGTGCACTTTCGGGATGTTAAACCAACTTGAAACCTCCTACTTTGCTTTGGTTTGGAGCAACAGCGCTCGACGCTCACCGCGGAACCGCTGCACGAGGAAAGTGGTGACCCCTAGCGGAGGTACGGTGGCGAGGAACACGAGGTCGTGGAACGAAGTGCTGTTTCTCTCGGGAATGTGGAACAGCGCGTGCTGGATGGGAATTATCTGCGATGCGTCAGAAGTGGGGATAGAACAAACAGATTAACGAATGAACGAACAAGCAAGCATACTAACTAACTAACTAACTAACTAACTAACTAACTAACTAACTAACTAACTAACTAACTAACTAACTAACTAACTAACTAACTAACTAACTATATAACTAACTGACTATCTAACTAACTAACTAGCCAGCGAACGAACAAACGCAAAAAGATGGTATCCTCGCAGACTCTTCTGAGCTATTAGTCGGACCCATTAGGAAGCAACGTGTTCTGAGACGTGTAATTCCGCAGCGTTTTTCGCTGACATCACCTCGGAGGGCACAAAGGCTCTCTGGTCGTTGACGACACGGTATCCACTCGTGGCGACGGGGAACCGAACGTGGGTCTTCACCATGATGCTCTGTGGGTTGTACACCGACACAAAGAACTGCGAATAGCGCAAGCAGTAAAAAAATGAAACACATCGTCATCGAAGAACCATCCCAGAACTGCGTGAACCCTTAGCAAACTGCATCACATTTGTGACAACAAACGTTCTTTCTCAGGGGTGTGGGTTAGCTTTGCCGCATGGTAAGCTATCTAGCAGCGATGCATCCTTTACAGGTGAAGTGCGCGGAAAAGATGCAAGAAGGTTTTGGTTTTGGTCGGACGCGTGATGAAGCGTTGTCTTTGTGTGCGTGGCATCTTTTACGACGAGCTTTGAATCTTCTACCCTTATCACACGCGAATATTTAGAGTCATTTGCATCGAACACACTCGCATTTAATGTAATTAGTCTGCTGCTAAACGGCGATATCTAATGTCATTAGCGGAAAACGACTTCTGCAAGTGAATGAGTACGCTGCACTCATTAGAATGTGTTTCTGTACCAACTGAGTACTCTCGCCGAAGAGTGCTCACGAAGAAATAAAGGAACAGAAAGTAAATAATTGGTTACAACAATTATTGTGTTTTCATTCTAAAGTATTTGTTTATTTTTGGGAACAAAACGTTCGATATATTCATTACCTTCGTCGTACTCTGCCATGTCGGCCATGTATCGTTTTGACCAATTATTGGATTCCTGCCTGGCTCCCGTCTTGTCGCGACCTAATATGTGCAACTTCGTGTTAAATATTGACAAATTTAAAAAATCCGCTTGAACACTACCAAGGTAAAAATAGTTTTCATTAAACACGCATGAATTTAGGAACATTTTGCACATACACTAACTTTTATGTGGCATTTTGTCTTCGACGCATGGCAATTTCTATCGTCGTTGTTCGACTATTAGGTGATCCCCATTCTGCTTCCTCGCTGTTTGCTTAAAGTGTTTTTTATTTTGCTTTTTGTTCGTGTCATTCATTACTATTAGTGTCCCGTGTTGTCCTTCTCTTTACGTGATAGCTGATGCCAGTGTTATCCCCTCCCTCCTTGTTCACACTGATTCAATTTTTCGTTTCTGTATTCACGGAGCCCTACCCTCTCGAGACTCTCCGACGGCGGACATTCGCTCTGGTTGAGCGTCCGGCAGAATTTGGGGTAGAGCAGCCGTTTCGACCCGATGCTGGAGAGGTTGTCGATAGCCTTGGCGACGATTTCCTGCGAAACAATGCCGTGCGTGAGAACACATTATTTTTGAATAAAAGGTCGTTGTTGTAGCTAATGCCTATAGTGCCACACCCTCTACTACCTATAACTGCGCTTGATACCGGCAGAGTTGGTAAGATTACTTACTAAGCAAGGAAGTCACTGTTACAATTGGGTCTCCCGGACACGAAGTTTCGAGCTGATAACCCATGTAACGGGCTAGCTATGATGTATTGTAGAGTGGACTATGTATGGGTAGTAGGCTAGGAACTTTGCATCCGGTAGCGCGAACTGCGTTTGAAATTGGTGGCTGAGACTTGTTAGTAACAGTGACTATGCATTATTTAGTCGGTATTGTTACTAACTACGCCGCTACCAACTGCCGTCATACCAAGCTGGTGACTAGTGTGCAACTACACTCTAAAAACAGTTGCACCCTTTGGGGTGTATATCTGCCACACGACAACAATTATTGTCATCTGTCTTGCTTGTGTGTACTTTCTTGAAAACGCTGCACTCGATACTTTCCTGTCGAGAATGCTCTGTCATGCTAACAACGCACGTGCCGTTCGTGACGTGGAAGTAGCGGGATCGCAGCGTTAAAGAAAGAAAGGGGGGCAAGACAGATGACGATTATCGTTGCGCGGCAAATGTACACTCCAAAGGCTGCAACTGTTTTTAGGGTGTAGACGCGTGGCAACTACAAGGACCTCGTGCCCGCCGCAGGGCTTACTTCCTCAGCTCTAAAGCGATCGCTTCCCTCCCTTGTGAACCCGCAAGAAGAGCTTCTCGTACACCGATGAATCCTGGGAAACTTGTGGCAAACTCACCTCGCAGCCGTCGAGAGCTTCGCTGATGCGTTGAGTGAACTCGGCGACGACCTCGCTGCTGCTCGTTCCCCTGTCGGGTGCGTAGCGTGCGTGTCAGCAAGGCTACGAGCGGAGCTGTGAAACAGCTGAGCGTGACAGTTAAATGTGCTCGAAATGTGGTGATGCTAAAGAAGTACGCTAAACATAAACATTAAATCTCTTTAGTGAAATATTCTTCCGAAACATTGTTTGATTTCCTTTGGCGGGAAAGGGTCGATTACTACCGGGGGAAAAAAAACGATAAAGAAGTACACTAAACATAAACATTAAATCTCTTTATTGAAATATTCTTTCAAAACATTGTTTGATTTCCTTTGGCGGGAAAGGGTCGATTATTAGCGGGGGGGGGGGGGGGGAAGCAAAAGTCCGTAATACATCGGCATTTAATTTGGCGCTTAAGACCCCGAGCAAGTGACGATGCGTGGTGTCAGAGATATTGATGTGTTAGCGTGCACTTATGCCGTTATTGTGGAGAGAAAGTTCACAAAAGCAGCCAACTTGACCATTCCCTTCGTTTAGAATGCAATGTAATTCCTCTCTTTCAGTAAGCAATTGACTAACCCCGAGCAAATTCTGTCAAATTATTGGTGTCAAAAGTAGACAGTGTGGGAATATAAAAAGTGACGTCTAAAATTGCCTTTTGCTTCCGCATCTTTTCTTGCTTGATTACACTAAGCGATTCTGGCATATTCGGTAAAGAAGCCTGCATGAACTTTGACAATTTAACTGAATATTTACGGTTTTTTAAGCGTAAGGCAGTGTTAAACGCCAAATCAGTCTCAACGAGTAGATTACCCGGTTGATAACATTCCTCATAGTGCTGTGCAGGGGGAAAAAGACCCAAGACTGCCCTATAAAAGGCCAGTATTCCCACATCCGGATATGACCTTATTGGAATATCTAATGTAAAAACTCTTATGTTCGGATATATCAAATGACACTGTGGATATTTGAGTTATGGGCCGTATGTATACTTGAATAGGGAAGCAGTAGATAAAACCAAAACCATACTTCCCAGCTTTCGGTGCGCCAATCGGTGCACCACCCGTTGCAGCCGAGTCGTCATTGTGTGATATCTTATCGTTCGCGACCTTATCATGGACGCGGGACAATTTTGTATAGGTAATGTCTACAAAACGTGCAAGATTAAGTTCTGTAGTATTTTTCAGTTAGCTGTAACTATATAACTATAACTATTTTAACTATAACTATAACTATTTTTGCGTGCAAAAATCAGCTAGCCTCGGCTAGGAGCTTCCGTAGTACGTGACGTCACAGAAAGCTGCTTCGGGAATTCTAAAGTGGCGTGTGCCACCCGTCACTTTGATAGATGTGTTTCTGACACTCCACACATCTGCTGCCTGAAAAAATTAGAAGGCGTTTCTTTTTTAAGTTTGTGAGCTGTGTTCCATTTTTGGAATCTTACGTGATACCGTCGTGGTGTTGTGCCATGGCGATCGCCATTTCTGCAAAACAAATGAAGATTAAGAAAGAAAGTCGCAGTTTCGCCCGAATGACTGAGCATCGATTGCGATAGCAAATTCTTAGACAGCTATACGGAGCAAGGTTATCGACCGCATAAATGGCAGTAAACATTCGCTTACGAACTAAATTCGCAAGCACGGTATCACGCGCGCACGGGCAAACATGAACAGATCTCACTAGGAGATCGCGGGCACCCGCTGCCAGAACGATGGTGTGCTGAAGAGTGGCAGCAGCGGATAGAGAGCGCCACGAGCTGCCTCTATAGCTTCAACGCATCTCTGGAACTTGAGAGTACGCGACCTCCAATTATAGGGCGCGCGAGGACACAGCGCACCTGAAGCCACAAGCCATCTCGGCTCGCCATCTGGGCTCGCAGCAGCGGCCACGTTAGCATTGAGGACGCCTGCTTAAAACCCCCTTAAACTTCGTAAAGTGGTGCCACGCTTTCAAGAATGCCGCCTCCTCCTCGCGCGCTCTGGCCGAGGCCGACGCCGCGTCGCTATTGGCCTAAAAGCATCACGTGGGCACTCGCGCCGTGCATCCACGCCATTTTTGCTCGAGAAGCGTCTACGGAGCGGCGAGCAGCGCATGTTGGCGCCGTTGGGACTTTATGTGGAACATCACAACGACGGCGACGGGGGAAGTTCGCCTGGCGTGTCCCTGTAATTGCTGTCGCGATAAAAGCATTCTTTTTTAAGCGAGCAATTGACGTGGGCACCTATGACTTCTTTGAAGGCGCAAGGCCCGAAAGCGTGACTTTTTCTTTTCTTTTGCAAAATCGGTCATTGTTTACTACCGCGTTCTCCCGTTTCGGTATAGGAATTTTTTTTTTACTTTACAAATCTGGAAGAGGCGCCGTTCTTTAATTCATGTTACTTTTTTATTTATGAAGACCGCAGATATCGTAAAAAGCAAAAGACGAAAAACGGCAGCAACTCACGCACCTAGATTTTGTATCTTGGCTCCTTCATTCAAGTTGAGTAACGCCGTCACCTGGCGGCAGACCTGCGAAACGGCGGCAGAAATAGCGTTGACCAACGATAAAAAACACGAGACAAAAAAATACGCGCTTAGCTTACAGCATTCAGTTATTCCTTAAATTGAAAAGCTTAGCTTTCTTTGTTAACCGACCGACACGGTGTACGATAAAATGACTGCTGGAAGGTTCAGCGGAACGTCCGCAATAATCGCCTCCAACCTCCCAGTCACGGTGATGATGAACCAGTAATGTCAATGGTGCTTGTGCGAGTGGATAGAATCTTCGCGGTCTTAGTTAACGTGTATATCTCAACAAACCGTGAGGCATCGTGGTCTCTACGCCTACCTGCAGGAAGTTTGACGCGTGGCGTATGTGGTACTTGAGCTGCGGGCGGTTGCTGTAGAATCCCGTCCACCACTCGTAGTCGCGGTCAGAGTACGGCATGAAGTCGCCGCCGTACGAGAGCGCGCTCTCCGAGCCTCCCTTCTTGCGTCGGAACCACTGCTCGTGCACCGACCGGAGGTAACACTCGGGCGTCGAGTAGAACGCGTTGTACCGGCTGCCGTTCTGCGCCATGGGAGCGAGTTATACATGAAGCCATGGGCCTCGGCATTTGAAGCTGATTTGAGCTGTCGTTTGCGCACACTGTTGCGGAAACTATTAGGGAGTCTTGGGGAACTTTAGCAGCATAGGGATCGAGGTGAGGAGCTGGACGCGCTAGGAATCACATTTGAAGCCATGCGATTGGAGCAGGCATTTACGCGTATTCTCTCCTATAGGCTATTATAAGAAGTCTTACACTTTAAGGAATAAGGGACCAAGGAGCGAGTTGGGACGCGCTGTGGTTCAGCGTTTGAGAACAATCTGAGCAGGCAGTTGCCCGGATCGGGAGGACCACGTTGGGCCAGATGGCAAGTTGACTACATAAAGGGAGATTGAGTTAGTTGAAGTTAAAGGGTTGAGCACTTATGTATAAAGAACTCTACGTAACTATGGTACTGCACCTGTTATCTGTCAAGTATTTTGACTCCTCTATACTCCCTTGAACCGAAGTTGAACAACTCGGTGCTTCTCACCACTGAGTTGATGGTGTCGATGAGCTGGTCCATTTGCGAGTACCACACGGTGGCGTTGGTGTAGGCGAAGTCGTCGCCGAACATGACGATGCGCTGCTGCGTCTGGTAGCCACGGCCCGTCTGCGTGCCAAGGTGACGGGGGCATTTCACCTCGTGAGTGGGTCTGCACACTACTTGCAGTGTCTCAGCGAGGTGCTCGAAAAATTGTACTGGTGTGCGAACAGCAACTTTCGAGATGGAACCGAATACGAATCGCATAGCGTCAGTAGGGTATCGAGTGTCGAATTATTTCTCAAATAGGTTCTGAGTACAGCGTGCCTTTAATATAACCTCTCCTTTATTTTGAATAAATGTAAAAAAATGCAATCTAACAAAATCTCAGCTACGTCATCATTTTGTGTACAAGCAACAGAATTGTGCTTTCTTGAGTTTTATTTTTTTATTTTACTTTTATGCGAAGCATATTACGAGAGCTCAACCCAGCTCCTCAGGCGCGGCGGTGTCGCCTTGAAACCACGTGACACCGTGACGTCACGACAGAGGAGAAGTGGCTTTGGCTCAACTCTTGCAAGACGGGCTGGGTGGGAATCGAACCAGGGTCTCCGGAGTGTGGGACGGAGACGCTACCATTGAGCCGCGAGTACGATGCTTCAAAGCGGTACAAAAGCGCCTCTAGTGAATGCGGTGTTGCCTTAGAAACGAGCTGTTTCTAAGGCGTGCGTCTCTTGCTCAGGCGCACATTTCGTTGCCGCGCCGAACGCTGCTTTGCTCGACGCTCACCGCGTCCAATGCGGGGCGCGTAGTCGCTGCCCTGTAGCCCATTGTCTTACACCCCTTGGCGGGTCGACGGGAACGCTGTCGCGTTCCACTCTTGAAGGCGAAGCAGTAATGCATGAGTTGTTTCTTCGTCTAGCCGAACCAAATATAGCCAAGCAACAGCAGTTCACCAGGCTAAACAGTGGTTCAACAACTAAAATAAAGGCTAGTATGCTTCGCATCCTGGGCTTAACCTTACCTAAGCCACAGCCATTTTTATGCGAAGCATATTACGAGGGCTCAACCCAGCTCCTCAGGCGCGGCGGTGACCATGAAATCACGTGACACCGTGACGTCACGACAGAGGAGAAGTGGCTTTGGCTCAACTCTTGCAAGACGGGCTGGGTGGGAATCGAACCAGGGTCTCCGGAGTGTGGGACGGAGACGCTACCACTGAGCCACGAGTACAACGCTTCAAAGCGGTACAAAAGCGCCTCTAGTGAATGCGGTGTTGCCTTAGAAACGCGCTGTTTCTAAGGCGTGCGTCTCTTGCTCAGGCGCACATTTCGTTGCCGCGCCGAACGCTGCTTTGCTCGACGCTCACCGCGTCCAATACGGGGCGCGTAGTCGCTGCCCTGTAGCCCATTGTCTTACACCCCTTGGCGGGTCGACGGGAACGCTGTCGCGTTCCACTCTTGAAGGCGAAGAAGTAATGCATGAGTTGTTTCTTCGTCTAGCCGAACCAAATATAGCCAAGCAACAGCAGTTCACCAGGCTAAACAGTGGTTCAACAACTAAAATAAAGGCTAGTATGCTTCGCATCCTGGGCTTAACCTTACCTAAGCCACAGCCATTTTTTTCATAACGTGCAACAACTTTTGCTGGTAATTGGTTACAGTTACCATGTTAGCTTTTGAGTAACGATTATACGTGCCGCTATCCTTGTTATTCAAGTTTCTGAAGTGGCTATTCTTGCTATTTAGAGGTTTCTGATGGTGCACCTATTGTTATTATTATTTTTTTTTAAAATGACTTACTCTGTTTTTGTACTATTTGCTTTGTGTATCAGACATGCTCGTTTGCTTCGTGTGTCCTTTAGCGGCTACCTGGGCCCCGTCAAGCTGTTTACAGAGTTCTTAGCCCAGGTAGCCAGCCAGAACTATCTGGTAAATAAACTGAATTGAACAGCTGTTACTACCATAACTATAAGACGATATTCACATCCTATAGTGTATTCACAACGTTGGAAAGTTAATACTATTCCTTTGCACGTTATAAAGCGTTGGTTAATACAAACACAAATGGGGCATTAGAAAGTAATAAACAGTTTATCCGCATGTCTTGGACTCATGGCGGAGAACTCGCAAATGAGAGCGATCTGGCCGGAAAAGCCCGGCTCCGTGATTGACATATAACGTGCTACACATACATGCATATCCTATTTTATGTCTATTACAGCCATCAAAGTGACATTTACCGCCTTTTTTTCGTACACCTTTATGCTCGATTGCGCACATATGGCGTATTCAATAATTGAGAAACTTTTCTAAAATTTGGGTATTTACGAACAGTGACTATATTATGCGGCACTCTAAGGCTTGGAATATTCGCACTGTCACCCATAGAACAGTGTTTACGGCAATATAGCAGTGGTAAGGTAAGCGCGTTTCTCTTGTAACATATTGTGCTTGCGGCATAGCATATAAACTATTTGGCCATTGACAGATGACAACCTTATTTACTATGTAAAATACTAGCTGTAACTCGTTTGTGAACGAGCCAATTTTTGTGAACGCGTTGTCACTGCGGGGTAAGTGTCATGGAGGTAATGTTGCATGCATGTCTATCCGTTAATAGGTGGCGCCCAAATGCACGTCCCAGTTACGACTTACTCTGAGTGACAGAAAACAGATCTGGAAGGCTGCAAAGCCGCAAGCACGTCATGGCCGCCAAGTTTCGGACACCACCCGTTAGATATCCTGAGCCTATGCATGCAGCACCACTTTCGAAATGCGGGTGTCCCTATGGACTGCGCCGGACGTCACGTCCTTCAGTTACAATGCGAGCAGTGGGAGGCGCAACTTCTCTTTCTCAATTCAGGGCAGCAACGGCAAGATGGAAATGATAAGTGAGAAAATATATCCGTATGGAAGTACGTGGCACTTAGTGCTATCCTAAAGAGGCCCCCCGTATCATTTTAGTGCACAGACTAATATAAGCAATTTTTTTAAGAGACGCGCACTGTACGTATTGTGAGAAGCATGATGTGCTTATCTGCATCTTTGTTGAATATGAATGTACCTTTTTTGTGTTAGACAGCACGCGTTCTGGTAGATAATTCGCTATCCTGCTTTCAACATAATAATAATAATAATAATAATAATAATAATAATAATAATAATAATAATAATAATAATAATAATAATAATAATAATAATAATAATAATAATAAATAATACCGCATAGCATGCCGCACGCTATCAGTGCGCGCATATCTCTAAACTTTCTCTGGCAGCAAAGAGTGCAAGCAAGTGAAGATAACCGACGTCTCACGCTATGTCCGCTTGGGCGATGAGTTTGACGTTTTATCTCTGTAAACGACAAAACGGCACAAGCCGCGTGGAGCTCCTGCCATAGAATCTTGCCTGAACGGGAGGCACATCCGGAGCCTGCCTGGCATCGGACGTCTGCTGTCCTTCCTGCGTTTCTTCGTAGTGCGACGTGGCGGCCGGGTACGTCGTCGCCCCGCAGTCCGTGGAGCCTGGTTGACACGTCTCACCCGACGTGGACTCCAGTTTGTCACCCTTCTGTAATTGTACGAGCGCAGTAAATCTCCTTCGAAAAGGGACGAGTTCGTGGCTTTGTATACGCTTAATCATCGGGTCAAGCGAACAGTCATATTTCTCTTATTTCAACGCGTCATATACGCATATTATGCGCGCTTGCGTTTTATGTTTAGTTATGTATAGTCACGTGAGTATGTTTGCTTTGGTGGTGTTGAGCTTGCTCGCTCGTCTGTGGAACTGTACATGTCTCAGTTATTTATTTATTTATTATGCGAAGCATATTACGAGAGCTCAACCCAGCTCCTCAGGCGCGGCGGTGTCGCCTTCAATACCACGTGACACCGTGACGTCACGACAGAGGAGAAACGGGGCTCCAACTCGCGCCATCGCTCGCGGCGTCGCCTTCAAGGCTGACCACGTGACACCGTGACTTCACGACAGAGGAGAAAGGGGGCTCCAACTCGCGCCGTCGCGGCGGTATATAAGCAGCTGCGCTTGCCTCTGCTAGACACTCACGAGGTGAGATGCCTCCTGGAGACAGAGCTGCTCGTTGGAATGAGAAGCGAAGGTTGCGGCGTGCTACAGAGACTGTTTCTAGGTGGCTTTGCTACGGCGCAGCGACTACGCGCCCCGCATCGGACGCGGTGAGCGTCGAGCAACGCAGCGTTCGGCGCGACAACGAAATGTGCGCCTGAGCAAGCGCCGCACGCCTGAGCCGACGCCGACGACACCGGCTTTTCTGCGACACGAGCTCCTTAACGCTGTCGCGTTAAAATAAAGGCTATTATGCTTCGCATCCTGGGCTTAACCTTAGCTAAGCCACAGCCATTTATTTATTTATTTATTTATTTATTTATTTATTTATTTATTTATTTATTTATTTATTTATTTATTTATTTATTTATTTATTAGACTACCCGCATCGCGTGTACGACATTCTGTGTGCGTGTTCTCCGACTCCCTTTTGTATATTCTTCTTAACTGCGCGCGGAATCTGCGTTTTTGTTCGCTTTGTTGAAATATCTTTACAAGTGTTTCGACGAGAGCTGGCTGGTATGATATGACCTGATGAAATAAGTTGCATTGCTCAGGTTGCACGAACACAGCGACACTGCGTAAGGCATAGAGGAGATACGCATTGCCCCGCATTGAGCTAGATGTGCATGATGATGATGATCATGAGGATGCGATGGCTTAATTACCTTGCTCGGGTCATCTTGGAACTCATCGTTCGGAGAATCAAGAGGTTGTGGTGCCTGTAAAGAAAAAAGTATGTCGACCTCTTCGGGGATTCAAATCAAATCAACTTTTTTTTTGGTTAAAAGCTATAGCTTGACGCCGCCCAGAAGACATTGCGTAGCAACGTCAGTGTAATACATAACAATGCAATTGTACATGGTGCGACAAAGTAGTAATTATAAGCGAATATTGGCATCAACAAATTCGGGCTGCAACAACCATACAAAAAAGAAAACATTGTGCATCAAAACGGATGGCAATACATAAACAGAAGAAAGCAAGTGCTTCTGCCTATCTCAAATTGCAATTAGAAACCAGTCAAATAAGGTTTAGACTGGCAATGCCGAGCATATTAAAGACTGATAATTCATATGCAGTGCTGTCAGTGTTTCACAGCTTAAAAAAATAAAAATATTCCTAATTGAAATAGATAACCGTAACGTCCATATCGCTGTAGAACAGTCAGCAGCGCTGGAGTTCACGTGTAAACTCAGGCGTTACAGCACTGACTGCCACACGGAGGAATCAAAACGGGGTATATAGCGTCAATGGCAGCGAACATGGAAGTGACGCTGCCAACGCCTTTTTTTTTTTGCGACAAATATTAGAGGAGAAAATGATCACTATTTCTAGTCAACCTGCAGTGCATGAGAGCAATTTTCAGTTTCAAGTTCAGGTAGTGGTTTCCTTTATTCGACGATAGCATAGCTGAAACAGGCAAACCAGTTCTGTGGAATCCAGCAAGGTGGAGAAACTGTCGTGAAAGAGAAAATTGTCATACACGCGAATGCAGCACGAAGCTATAGGGAACTCATACGGGTTCCTCAGAAAGAAAGTTTCACAATTGAGGGAAAGTTTCCCGGATCATCCCGGACCAGGACGAACTCTTCCTCTACTGCGAAGCTTTCTTTTTGACAAACGCGTATGAGTTTCTTTTGTAGCTTTGTGCTGCATTCGGGTGGAATGCAATTTTTCTTTTCATATTTGAACCAATGTATAAAACCGGGCCAGCTCGCATACGTTCTTTGCTGACAAAGAAAACTGATCACATTCGTGATACTGATCTGTCCTACCTGCTCAGGACAGCACATAGTAACTAACCAAAGAAATGTACCTCAGGTTGACCTCTCGGCCTTTCCTATCATGCCCCCTGCGTTTTCTTTCTATGATTACAAGCTTACTATATGGTACAAATCTACTTTACGTAACAGCGACACCAGTATTTCTTTGGCTGATCTGCAAGGGAATACGAAACAGTATGACTAGGTTTAAAGAGCAGTGGAATGTCCCCACTGCCAAGGCGTATTACAGGAAACAGTCCTTGCGTCACCCTGTACCCACTCTAATAAATTATCTCTCGAAATACTATTTTGACCATTTTCATTGCGGGACACCTCTAATCACGTTATTCTGCAAAAGCAAACTTTCACTGCGTGGAACCATGTGCGGCACTGTGAACATTTCACGTATTGCATATATTTTCATTTGAATTATTTTCCTTATAGTGAATATTACTTTTGCAAGTTTTTCTTTTCTTATAATGCGTGATTTGTTGTGACTTGTTTAAGAAGTGTGCAATGTATCCATGTTGAAACGTTGCCGTGTTACAAAGAGAGAGCTACAAGCTTTAATGATATGCCGGAAATCTTAGCCTGGCTGATCGCCGTGCAGGCTACCCCACCTCCTGGGTGATAATTACGATAACAAGGGGGTAACAAGGAGTCGTTACCTCGTCGAAGACGAAGCACGGCTTTTGATCCCAGCCCCTCCTTTGTCAGTAGGAAAGTAAACTTTGGTTGATTGATTCAATCATTCATTGATTCATTCAGTCACCCATACACTGACACTAACTGACCGACTGACCGATTGATTGATTGTTTTATTCATTAATTGATTTATTATTGTTTGATTCATTGATTGATTGACCGATCAACCTGTTCTCACTCTGTCAGTTCAGTATTGGTGACGTCAACAAATCTGCTATCATGACGCTATGGCTCAAACAAGCGCTGATGATAGTGTTTGTCAGGGCTCCTTTTTTCGTCGTATATGTTGTGCGGCTGCCATCTACCCTGAATGCGAACTTGTTATCCTCCTCTTTAGCAATGACGTCCTTGTTACTACTGAAATTTGTTAGTGTGCCTCCACCAAACCAGTACGATCGTGCGCAGTTAGTAAAAAAATACCCTTTAGTTGATGCAAAAACCTATGAATGATAATTGCGCAATAAAAACGTGATGTTCATTGCACCGCAAGTCGTGTTGAAACTTCGTTAGAGTGCTACTTACTTTTTCTATGGCGTCTATGAAGCCCTGCGCGACATTGACTTTATTTTCTTCCTGAAAAAACAGAACGGAAAGGAAAGCAAACCAAAGTGAGACATCTTGTTACGTTATTAAGCACCTCGAGCTCTCTTCGCCACTATTTCACAGCTTAAGTCAGCGAGTAAGTGCAAGTAGCGTGCACTTTTCTTTTATCACGTTGTCGTGCAGAAAAAGAATATATTTATCAACAATAATTACGCTGAAGAGAATTCTGAATGCTCCAGAAATCGGTTGTTTCGTTTAAATATAATATTTACTGTTCGGGGGGGGGGGGGGGGAGTTGGAAGGTATTTGTAATGTTGGAAAGTGGGAAAGCTTCATCTTGACAGCGTCCACTCAAATTGAATCTGTATGAAGCACTCCAACAGAAACAGCCGATACCCTTTTTTGAGACGTGAACGTTTTTGTGGATCAGTAACTGTCGCACAATTGAGCAAAACGAGAACAAGGGGAAAGCAGGAGCCAACGTTTCGACAAGTGGACTTGTCTTCTTCAAGGCCTTGAAGAAGACAAGTCCACTTGTCGAAACGTTGGCTCCGGCTTCCCCTTGTTCTCGCTTTGCTCATCGTCTTGAATTTCCATCTCCCGCCTTCCCCGTGTTTTCCCTGTCGTATAGTTGTCGTTTTAGGCTTATAGCTTTAAATGATTCGAGACAACGAAACGTTCAGTGGCGTCAGTGCCATGACGACCCTTATTGCAAAAACTAACACTTAATTGACACTTATACTTGAGTGTTCGTCAGCTCTACAGCTCTGACTTTAGTGCATGATGCAAAACAAAAAGAGCAAAGAATCATAAAGGAAAGGACCATGAGTGCAAAAAAAGTAAAGTAGACAGGCAAATGCAACTCTTCGCGCTTTGTCTGTTTGATTTCGGTGCAAAACCGGTCTTTACCTTGATAGGCCACTGTTAGTTGAGAAAAGCGGTTGTATCCATGTGAAGTCCTAGCAATGAGATATCGATAATAGCATTTAATATTGTATTTTAGAAATAGATTGGGAAGTTTTGGAAAATCTGGGTGTGCCCATCAGGATGCCTTATCAATGGCTGGAGCGTTCTGACACCAAGCACAAAGTCGCGGCCGACTTTTCATACCCGCTTTGTCATGATTTTATCTCATTTTCACAATGCAAATCTTTATCTTTGGGCCTTAAATCTCAGGATTCTACTTTGCTACCCACCCTCTCCTTATGAAGCTAGGCCTTGCGGGATAACGTTAACTGAAAACGCCGGATTTTTATCTCAGACAAAGGTTCACGATGTGGAGCATTACGCAATAGAGGTTTGTTCCCTCTGTCTCTCTGCCCTCCGTATTCTAGAACGTTATTCCACCCACTCCAACTCGGCTCCACAAAGCGGATGGCAACGCCTCCCTTCGACACAAGGGGCCGCTGCGCTTCGTCGGCACTAGGCGACAATTGTTGAGAACAGCAATTAATGCTTTCTTCAGCCTAAGGGGTGGTGTTGCGCTCAACTCGGTAAAATGGAGGAATAGATTCGAGTGGAGGATCGTTCGAGTATAGGAAGGTGTATGCCTCTTACATAAAACTGGATGCGGAGATAACGTGCAAGGTTTGAAAAGCGAGGCAACGACGGAATCGGCCAGAACGCTTTGTGATCTTACCGTGAGAAAGAATTCTCTGAAGTTCACCACGCCGGGGGGAGAGTAACGGTGGGGCAGAATGGAGGTGAAGATCTCCCACTCTGAAAGTAGTTGGAAAGCCAGTGGCAAGTAACATATTTGACCACGCCCAGAACAGTGCTTCGAGGGCGCCTATCAACAAAGTTATGTCTGCGACCGAATTTCTGTACCATCGCTGTGAAATTACCTCGACTATAAAGACAGAACCATACAAGTAATAATAATAATAATATTTGGGGTTTTACGTGCCAAAACCACTTTCTGATTATGAGGCACGCCGTAGTGGAGGACTCCGGAAATTTTGACCACCTGGGGTTCTTTAACGTGCACCTAAATCTAAGCACACGGGTGTTTTCGCATTTCGCCCCCATCGAAATGCGGCCGCCGTGGCCGGGATTCGATCCCGCGACCTCGTGCTCAACAGCCCAACACCATAGCCACTGAGCAACCACGGCGGGTAACCATACAAGTAAGCTTTCATATCACCTAATTTTTTTTTTTTAATATTTTGGGTTTTACGTGCCAAAACCACTTTCTGATTATGAGGCACGCCGTAGTGGAGGACTCCGGAAATTTTGACCACCTGGGGTTCTTTAACGTGCACCTAAATCTAAGCACACGGGTGTTTTCGCATTTCGCCCCCATCGAAATGCGGCCGCCGTGGCCGGGATTCGAACCCGCGACCTCGTGCTCAGCAGCCCAACACCATAGCCACTGAGCAACCACGGCGGGTGCATCATATCACCTAGGCACCGTACGGTGACAGCCCGTTTCCCATCAACTTTGGACAGAGAAGGAATAGTCCAGAGCGAAAATATTGTTTACAGAAACATAAGACGTTTGGAAGCTAAACATTAAGCAATGTATGCTGAAGTTTTTCCAAGTTCACTGAAAAAAAGTTCACGGTGCTCGCGAAACTTTCTTTACATGGTGACAAATGCTTTCGTCTTGGTAACCGAAAGCAGTTTAGTTGAAATCCGTGTGACCCGTACTACTTCAGCAAATCCGATGCCAATTTTGCAGGACTGCGCAGCGCACAGAAAAACGCGACGTTCTTCGGAAAACGCATTACTTGCTGTCGCCGACTTCACCGCCTGAGACACACGCAATGTTCTTATTTATTCGGTTAACCAAGATTTACCGATTAACTCGAAGCGTATAACTTCGGGACACACACTTCAGTCGTGGAAGTGAAAGCCGGTAATTAACATATAGGCTCCCCAAATGTTCTTCGATATAAGTTACCGTTTCACGTATGACTGTCACCGAAATAACTGTCCCGGTATACCAGTGCGAGAGTTTTTCAGCGGCGTAGCTTGCAAAGGTGTGATTGCATCCAAGCGGCCGGTTTCCTCCTCCTCCTCACTGAGCGTACCCGCGTTGGCTTGTCAGGACGTGGGATGATGTTGACCGGCACAAGCACAGTTGTGATTGCAGATTTCTCGGAAATGGCATTATCTTAAAATAGACTTTAAAAAATCGCTTTAACGAAAAGGCTGTGACGGTAATCGTCGTCACACGTTGGATAAGGACACCGGAAGCATTTCGTGCGTCTTCGAGATGCGCATTTCGTCGACTGCGCGTACAGATGGTGCAGCCATTGTCAAACTACGACACTTCGAGGGAATCCGGACTAGCCCATCGCGTGCTGCCAGGCTAGACACTTGAGCGTACATCGTGCAGAGACTACCCGGACGGAGGACGAAGGATACTGCCAACAATTATTATTCGCCGTCCATATAGTCTTTGGGCACAGTGTTTCATACGGAATCCGGTTTATCTCGCCCTTTCGCCTTCGCGGCAAGCGAGTACGGTAGCATGAGTAAAGGCAAGGCGCAAAAGATCAAAACGGAAGAAGGACACAAACGACAGGACACAAACGAGAGGTCATTCTTCCGTCCTGGTCCTTTGCGCCTTGCCTTCACTCATTCAAGCATGAACCAACTAGCCCAAGCAAGAGTTTTACTTGAGTACGGTAGAGGGCGCTACGTCTGGCACCTGCCTAGGGAGCCTACATGTATAGGCTCCCTACACCTGCCTGCTGTCCCGTGCGTTCGCTCACATGAAAAGGGAGCACATGCGGTGACACCGCACCACCCACCGAGCTTTTCGTCGGCGTGCCACACGAACTCCAGCGCGTCCAGGTTTCCCCTCCAGCGCCGCTCCAGGTGGTGCACTCTGCCGAGGAAGAGGCCGTCGAAGCCCATCTGCGCGGAGGTTGCCCGACGCTCAGCCCCCACGACTGTCGGGTGCCATTCAATGTCCAGGAAAGCCCAACGCATAGCAAATGTTTAGCGAGTAATATACAACATGCTTTACCCACCGTGGTTGCTCAGTGGCTAAGGTGTTGGGCTGCTGAGCGCGAAATCGCGGGATCGAATCCCGGCCACGGCGGCCGCATTTCGATGGGGGCAAAATGCGAAAACAACCGTGTACTTAGATTTAGGTGCACGTTAAAGAACCCCAGGTGGTCGAAATTTCTGGAGTCCCCCACTATGGCGTGCCTCATAATCAGAAAGTGGTTTTGGCATGTAAAATCCCATAATTTCACAACATGCTTGTTTTTTAGCCTCACTAAATTTTTTAAAAATTGCCTGTGGCAGTTAGCACAGTTCTAACCTTCGATCTAAACTAATCGATGAGACGGCCATTACTTCTACGAGAAGTCGAAACGCTTAATCGATACATTAACTTTAAATGTATCAGACGAAATGCATTGGCGTACTCCAGTTACTTTTGTGATTTTGCTGCATGAAACAGCGTTTTTTTTTTTAGGTAAGTGCAACAACAGCGTATTTTTACCGCAACGTTGACGGCGCACATCTCAAACCAGTGCCATCCTCAGAATTCGTTCCACGTCAGTATACCTTGCGAACTCACGAGCTACAATTATTGAAACTTGGGTCTAAAGTTAGTAATTAAAAAGTTAATGAGCGTAATTATGTTGCTTATTCAAGTAAGCATTTCGATTTATCTTAGAATTAATGATCGCATCGTATAATAATTTAGATGAAGGGTTAGAACTGTGCTATCTGCCACAGTCAATTTTTAAAAATTGGTGCAGCTGAAGAAAAAACTGTACACTCACAGTAGGAAAGAATTAACACTGATTACACGGGCTGACGTAATGTGGAAAAGTGTGTTGCAGGAACGGACTGTTAGCGTCATGATTATCGGTGTTCAGCGACGTTACAACCGGGCAAACGGATCATCGTGGAAAGGATTTTCGAAGTTCTCGTTGCATAAAGATTACTTGAATAGCGAACAGGGTGGTAATATTTTTTTTTGTCTCGAAAGTGTCTGTCATAAGTGATGAGAGGTGTTATCTATTGCGTAAAAGATCACGGCCCAATGCGTGACGTGTGTTTCTTTTTTCAACTATTGCGTAACGGGTAATTTCTTGCACGTACTTCGTGACCTATGTTGTGTAAGTAACCATTTTTGAGACCTGTGCATGACGATCACAACGAAGAGATGGCACCCTTCAGGGTCGCGCGTCAAAGCGTGGTCGAAGTGTCTCACCTGTGCGAAGAGAGCCGCCTGCTCCCTCGAGTGGCCGTAAGGGTCCAGCTGCCAGACGGCGCGCGGAAGAGCGCATGCGCCGAACGTGGCGTTGATCCAGCGCATGCCCAGCGTCATCTGGTCCACAATGTCCGAGTAGTGCGTGGTCGCCTCGTCGTTCATCACCATGCCGCCGTTCACCAACTCCACACGGCCTGCGACGAAGAGGCCATCACTGCGTGAACCTCGATTCGATGGGAACCAAGACGGCGTCTCGGATCGCCCCCGTTTTTTCCTAAATAGACGGCGCTTGTGTCGGGTATACTCTTTGCAGAGTGGCACCGTGGCGTGATATCTGTTTCGGTAGCATTTATTATTGCCTTGCTCACTGAATCTGGGCATCTGGGCATCTGGTCTCAGTGCAACGCTAGGGCCTCGTATGGTACCACAGTGATGTATTATATAAAGATCCAGGAGAATTGGTCTTACGTAGGATGCCTCGAGAGCGCACGCATCGAGGCACCATATTCTTACGTACTTCTTACGCACACCTACACCCCACAAAACAGCGCTTGAGCGTTTGTGCGTATCAAGAGTCCCAAGTCTCAGGAACGTCAGAGCGTCCGTCTAGCGATAAAGTTGGAAGCGGTAAGCTTGACCGAGATGTCTGGTTTCAAGTATACTAAAAAGAAGTCAATGATGTAACAAGATCTATCCGGAATTCTCTACTCCTACAGCATGCGATAAATGTAACGACACCATAGATCTTAGTCACGCGCTCTGTCGTTGCTCCGTGCTACGCAGCGACATAGACAACACTAAAGAGCGGTGGGACGCAGCTCTAGGCAGCCTCACGTTTGAAGAACAGCTATGGACAGTCCAACGGGCCCGCGGAGCTGCCGAAATGCTAGGCATTTCGGACATGTTTCGGTCTCAACGTGGGAGTGGCCCACTTCGGGCTAGGTAACTAGCGCGACCTAATGGACCTCAATAAAGTTCTTCCATCCATCCATCCAATGATGAAACGACTGGATTGCATTTTAAACACATTTATTCGCCAGGTTGCGTCTAGACCAAAGCGGCGTCCCCCTAGTGCACGCGTACCATGTGCTGCTACTGCAGCTCTGGAACTACAGTAATTGATTGTGTCAGTGTGCAGTGGACGCGAATGCCATCGGTGTGCCATTTTCCCGAGGACTGCGGGTGGCGCGTACCTTCTGCGATGAATTTCCTAAAGATGATCCTGAACACCTCGCTGCTGGACTCGTACCACTTCTTGAGGAAGGCCACCTCGGTCACGCTGAACATCCGCTTCTTGTTCTTCAGCAGCTCGCCGCTCACCGAGTTCAGGATGGACGTCACCTCTGCAATGGCACAGGAAGACTCATTGCCCTGCCCGGGTAGCGCGAATAAAGAAAAACTAACGAATGACGTGAGGCATCAGGTAGTTATTGGGAAGACCCATATGTAACAGCGAAGTTCCCCGACACCGCTACGTATTTTAGACGGCATTTTCGGCTAGCCGACAACGTTGCCAGTATGGGTTGTTTGCGGTGTCTTTCTTGAAATAATCTGGACAATACAAACTTTTTGATCAAGCCTGATGGGCTGGGTTCGTGTGGAAGTCATTAGCTAGTTGCTGAATCTCGATAGAATTGAGACACAAAAATGTGCCTGAACCTAGATTTATATGCACTTCAAGTATTACGTGTCGCCACCTCCGCTGCTGCTCCGGGATACACCTACGCTTCAACGACTGGGCGAAACCTGTCTAATTTCGGGTGCGCTCACTTCTCAAGTTGGCTTCGAAGGTCCTGTGAGAGGCGATGTCCATGTGGGAATGTGGCACGAAGTGGATGTTGATCACGTCCGGCTTGGCCTTTGGACACAGCTGCCGTGGGAAACGAGAAGTTGTCAAGAAGTGAGAAACAATTAATTGAAGCAGTGAACGAAGCATATACATTTGTGAGCGGGTGAAATAAATAAATAAAAAAGCCTGTCACCCACCAGACTAGCACAATGACAAAGAGGGTTCCCTAGAAAGAAACGCCGTAGTTCAAGCAAAATTCTACGGTTGTCGTACTGGTGCCGCATTCACTCATTCGTACTGGTACTGGCATTCACTCATTCGTACTGGTGCCGCATTGACATTCACTGCCAAAGGAGCTTTCAGAAACTTGGCAGTTAGACACTGGCCACCTCTTTTATAAACTTGTCCACATTTCGGAGGTTTCAACGACACTGGGTTTAGAAGAAAAGAGGGGTCGCTATCGTTCCCCTAGTTCTCGACCGACGCTGACTTAACCTGCGACATCTTTGAGCTGGGCCCCACCGTGCGAGGATCTGCGGCAGACTCTGTGGCTGGTCCTGGTGCGCCACATCCAGTGAACAATGGCACCCGTCGCCAATTCGCCAACACCGTGCGCCACCTCTACCAGCGGGGATGACTCGGACCACAGTCGTCAGAGAACAAAGTTTCATTCTTGTTGAACGTGGGTAACCTTTAGAAACTGATGCACGTACAGGTGCGGTCATTGCTAGCGAGAACACGGGAGTCATCGCATCGCTCGCTGGAGAGCTCCACCACTGACGCCTCATGAATTCTTGTGGCCCAGGCGCAATCAAAGCGATTGGTGAAGAGCCCGGCAAGTCGTCTGCTATGGTGAGTCGTCTGCCAAGACTTCATGAGGTGCCGGTGGTGGCGCTCTGCGGAGCGATACCACAAGCTACTGTGTTCCCGGTAGCAGTGGCCGCGTCTGTACCTGCGACGTTAGGCGCAGCAATGCTCGCAGCTCCTGCGACCGAGTGAGCACTCGCATACTCGCGTTGTTAAGCATGAATAAATGAGTTAATAATGTGCGAGTGCAGGAGTTTGCGAAGAACCTGACATTATGAGTGTCTTTTGAAGAACAAGTGCAGACATCTTGTGAGCAAGATGAAAAACAGCGCAGTTAAAGACGAGACATAAAAGGTGCATGGGGAAGCGCCCACTTTCGAACTGATTGATCATTTGCGAAAATTGCAATAGGAACGCCACGACACGGTGACAAGACAAACAAATCAAGTCGAACCTCACAAAATAAGGAAGCACACATTGGGCAGAAATCGTTGAGGATTATTGTACAAGTCAGGCAAGCGAGAGCTTGGTAGTGTAAATTTGCTAGGATGTCAAATAGCGCCCAGTGCAAAGTCATTTGACAGCTGGCATAGCAGCTGCTACAGTGGCACAAAGGGTATGAAGATGACGGCACGTCGATGATGGAGGTGGCAGCAGGATGAGAAGATGTAGATGACGACAGCACAGCGACGACCAAATGACAACGAAGGAAAAATCATAACATTTTTTTTGCAAGCCTGCCTTAAAGCATAATAAATTATTGCGTGATCAAAGATACGCAAACAGATATAAGTTTCGCGCAGGTCAGTTACCGTTCACACCTGGCTTGACCGGGTGAGCTTACTGAGAATTAAACGCACTAACAACGTGAGACGCTCACTCTGAAGGTGCAGTGTATCTCAGTGCCAGCTGGCTTTGGCTTTGCTCCCAAGCTACCAGGCGGTTCCGACTGAAGTGGTCGCATGCCCCCAGCCATTGGCTGCGCAGTGGCGACGACTAGGCAGAACGTAAAAGCCACCACCGTGATCCAACCACACCGCATAACTTGCCGACTGTTCACTCCAATCTGCGTGATAAAAAGATAAAGGTAGATCAGATCACTTGGAATGATCGAGAAACCAATGGTTTTTACACCAAAGAGATATTTTTGCAACGTTACTTCCTCTTATTATTACAATTGCTATACCAAGTTCTACAACGTGCGCAGCCCCTCTTGTATGAATCCTCTTGTGTGTCATATGTGCCTCTGAGATCTGTGAACACGCAAAAATTTACTGGTAGTAGCAAGTTATATTTATTTTTCGTGTTGCTTTGTGTCATAGTGTCTGCAGCAACTTGTGTGTCACACTCCAATCACCTATTCACATGCATAATCGCATGTTCACACGGAGAAATAGAGAGCTTTAGCCCTATCGAAAACTATTACGTTATACAGAATACCGGAGATGGATGGACGGATGGATGTTGTGAGCATCCTCTTTGAAACGGGGCGGTGTGTTGCGCCACCACTTTTCTATTTTGCGTAATGTCTTACACATCTTATCTTTTTTTAACAGGCTTAACATTCCCAACATCAACATCAACCTTTCTGAACCATTATTGGGACATTGCTTTTGTACGCCTCCATTGTTTGTGGTTTCCCTACTTTTCTTCCACCAGACATACAATCGCCTTTTACTAATCTATATTGCAGACATGCTTACTTTCTCCCTGCTATCCCTGAACCCAAGAGTTTCAAGGGGGCCAATTGAGCCTAACGTACAGCTGAGTATCAGATACCTTCACAATCTAATAAAATATATTCCATCGTTTCCCTTGCTTTACCGCAGCAAGCACATGCTTCTTACTTGGTTTACCTCCCCTTATAACTATGAGTTATAAGGCTTCCCGATCTCGCTTCGAAAAGTAAAGTCATCCTTTTGAGTTGTCATAGATTGTTACTTTCTTGATCTTGTTTTTACCTTATAACTAGTTACTCATAATCTGTTTCTTTTACATTGCCACCACCCAGGAGATTGTCTCAGCCTGTCTGAATTTGCGTTTGATGTTCTTTGTTGCCATGTGGCTTAATATACGGGTTGCATACTCGCTGGTAAGCTTTGTAGTTCTTTTACTCCTCTGTGAATCAATATTTTTCCTGTACAAACACTCGAACACTCTCTCGAAATTATTTTCTTTCATATTCCTCAGTCTTTCTTCGACATCAATTTTACTCTGAGCTCCCCTCACTTCAAAGCTTGTCCAGCCTATGTCACCCTGTGCGGCTTCATTTGTAGTCTTCCCGTGGGTGCCCAATGCTAGGTGTCCCATTGACCTTTGGTTGCCATCGGGTCCTGATTGTACCTCTGACTTCAAGCAAACAACAACAGCATTTCCAAATGCACTTCCTGGAACTATTACACATTTCCTCATAATCCAGAGCACCTCGTACATATTGTATCCCCAAAGCCCTCCGTGTTTCATTACGGCCGCACTTCTCTCCCCCTTTGCTATTATTGATTCTTTTTATGTGTTTCTGTGATCTTTTGCCATCGTTGATCCAGGAACCAACATATGTGTATTCTTTTTCCCGGTGTATTTGCTCCCTCTGTATTGACTCTGTCTGTTCACTTTTTTCATTGAATACCATAAACCTGATTTTTTTACACAAAATTTAAGTCCTAAATTCTCACCTTCATGTCCACAGATATTGGCCAGACGTTGCATATATCACTTTGCCTGTTAGCAAGCAACACAATCTCGTCCTCATAAAACAAACATGACAGTTGCTGCACTACTGTCGTGCCCACCTGTTTGTATGAGAGATTAAACCTGATATTAATACCTTCTACGGCCCTTTCCCCCCTTACCATATAAAATCATAAGCAGCAGTGGGGATAAAGGGCACCCCTGCCTCAGCCCCTTGTTGATATCAAGTTTCTCCTCGCTCCTCATCCCTTTCCATTCAACGGAAACCGTATCTTCTAGGTAAATCTCTCCCAAAAGCAGTCTATAATCGTCGCCTAAGTCTTCTCTTTCCAGTATATTCCACAAAATGTTGCGGTATACGTTGTCATACGCTACTTTAATGTCTAAGAACTTCGCAGTTTCGCCCGACAGGTGAAGCATCGATTGCGATAGCAATTTATTGGACAGCTATACGAAGTACGGAAAGTAGTGTTATCTTACTCGGTGACCGCGGAAATTGTCAACGCGCTGGAGTGAGGAAACGCGGCAGCAGCAGTGAGCGAACTGACCTTCGTGCTGCGTCTCGCATCAGCGCGAACTAAGCCGCGAAAACAGCGCGGCGGTCTATGTCCCTGTCGCAGATGGCTTTCAAGATACAGCGGCCTGGCGTAGAACGCCTCCCCCCCTTCCTACGCACCGTAGAGCGCCCCCCCCTCCTTCCCCGGAGCCTTGAGCGCGACTGCAAACGGCGCGCTTCCTCCCCGTTTTCCTCCCTTCCGTGCGCGAGATTGAGGATCGATCGCCGTCTCACTCACCCTCGCACATACAGCACATGGCGCACGGCGACGATATTATCGCCCTTATCGCCTATTATCGACGATATTAACCCCAAGGCGAGGCTGACGCCAGAAATGCGGTTTCAGTGTCCGTATAATTGACAGCAATGAAAAGCCACTATAGCGGTTTCCTTTCTTCTCTGCATGTTACACTACTCTGGGTAAGAACAAATAAGTTGTGATCAAGACGCCATGCCGATCCTGAAGCCATTCTGAAGTTCTCCATATATGCTGCTATGTACTGCCCATGCTTGCAGTTTTAATATAATTGCATGCATATAGCTGACCTCTATGTTGCCGATGTAACAGTCAGTGGTCTATATAACCGATGTAATATTACTGTAATGTTACCGATGTAATGGTCAATGGTCTATATGAGTGTATTCTGTTTTTGCCCCTTACCTTTATAAATTAAACTCATTCTACTTTGTCCCGAACTGTCTGGTATTCGCCTACATTGAATGCTGTTTTCTACTTCTTTTAACAGAGCTTGCTTAATTATTGAATTTTTGATCCTATTTCATTAATCATCCTAGCAGGAACCTCGTCTAACCCCGTGGCTCTGCGCTTAGTAATTTTCTCTCCGGCTTTTTTTTTTTTCACTTGAAATTTCTCACTACTAGCTCTTTTTCGGTGCGGTTCTCGTTCATGCTCTATTTCTGGCTCAAGATCCAGCTCGTCATTGTCTTGAAATTATACGGAGCGAAGAATTAGGTGCCTTCTCTAGACGTTGAGTTCAACTACACCTTATACAAGAACAATGACCGTGTTTTGACATAGGGTCGACGCTCAGACGCCGGCTGTAAGCTTCACGAGAACCGTGATTTGCGCGGCCGAAACGATAACTTCACAGAGGTTGCAGCTTAACGATCTTCTGCTACGCTTCCCATTTAGTCAACGTACGCGTCGAAGGGTGCAAACATGTTTAAGTGTTCCTGAACTGAAAGTCTCGGGCGCTTAGCGTTAGAGGAGGAAAAGGCACGCAATACAGACATTACAACGTACTACACTCATCAAAATGTTTGCACCCCTTTAGGGCTTATCTTGTCCCTCAACGATAATCGTCATCTATCTTGTGCAACGATCTGCAGGAGGTGCATCGTGTCCTCTGTACTGTTCTAACGTTCGCATTTCCTTTCTCCAACGCTGCGCGACCGGTGCTTCTAGGTCACGAACAGCCTGCGCGTTATCAGCGTGACATGCAATCTCGACAGGAAAGTAACGAGTGCACACTTTTCAAGACAGGAAACGCATGCAAGGCGGATGACGGTTATCGTTGTGGGACAAGATAATCACCAAAGCGCGGAAACATTTAAGAGTGATGAACCCGTCGTGTACTGTGGATACTTGTTTCCTATGTGTGTTCAATTAACTGGGAACACGCGACGGGATTACTCACGTTGCTGGCTTCGGAAGGTGGCATCGATACCGACGAAGTGTAGCGGCTCGTGGTGGATTCGATCGGCGCCGGGAAAGCGGAGACGACCGCATGCGTCGGGCAAGAAGCACGGCTTTGTCGTCGGACCGCGATCGCTTTGTTACATTGCACGACGGTGTAGCAGTAGCGACAGGGAGAAAGAGATCGGACATCGGAGAACGTACATCCGGATTGCTGTGCGGACACCACGAGTTGAAGTTCCAGCCCGACGAGCGTAACGGCCCAGTGGACGCTTGGATTTGTTCGGCCATATCAGCTTCGGAGCCAACGGTCTTGGCACGCCGGTTTAGTCGATCGTGACTCCAGAAGGCGACGAATGCGCTGCCGAAGTTCCTAACTTCAAGTGACCTTGATGTACACTCCCGCTTTTTTTTGGTAATGCTGTGCAAATATTAGAAACTGTCGAATAAGGAATGTAATAGTACCCAACCTTTCTTTTTTAAATTATATGTAAGGACATTTGTGGCGGCTCGTAGAGGCATCGGATACTTTCTGCTCCGATGTGCAATAAAAACAGGAACACCTTACGAAGAACAAAGCTTGAAAAATACAAAAAGCACGGAGTTCCTCGCTGTGCTTCACAAGTCATGGCACAAAATTGACAACCTCACAATATACAGGGTGTCCCAGCTAAGCTTAGCCACAGTAAATATATGCGAATGGCACGTAGCTGGACAGAACCAAGGTAATGTTTGCCGTTCCTTGGAGATACCCAGATTATTTTGTTTCATACCGCCTAATTGGATAATTGGTCTTAATTAATTAATCAACTTCTAAAATACTATAGTTATACGTAAAGTGTCGATGAGAAAATTGTAGAGCGACACGAAAAACTCCCTCATACAGCTTTCTTTCGCTCGATGCGTGCTACATAAAAAGTGTTTTTCCGAGAGTGAAAGAGGCCCGCGAATGCACGCAAAATTGCCGCCCGTCTGGCCGCTCGAGGCACTTTGCGAGTATTCGCGGGCTTATTTCACGCTCGGAAAAACACTTTTTTTTGTAGCACGTATTGAGCGAAAGAAAGTTGTATCAGGGAGTTTTTCGTGTCGCTCTACAATTTTCTCATTGACACATTTCATCTAAATATAATATCAGCTAGGTGGCCGTCGAGGGTCGACTTCGCCGAATGGAAGACCAAAGATGGGCGCGCCGTGTTTACCGCTACTCGGGCTTCAGGGGCGCCCAGATTACATGGGCCTCTTGGCTGAGCCGCAAATTCCCGGCCCCGCCACGACAGACGTTAGGCGCTCAAAAGCCGAGCCACGCGGCGCCACAGAGCACCCGCGCGATCGAAACAAAGCAGTGGCGCTCTGCCGTGCTCTGCAAAGCAGACGTACCCTGTGTCTCTACCGCCCACGTAAGTGTATCACAGCTACGAGGAACTACCATATGGGTAGTGCACTACTCTTTGAAGCGCGCGCGGAAACATGTCCCGCTTGGACTGACGGACGGACGGACGGACGGACGGACGGACGGACGGATGATGGATGGATGGATGGATGGATGGATGGATGGATGGATGGATGGATGGATGGATGGATGGATGGATGGATGGATGGATGGATGGGACGGACGGACGGACGGACGTACAGACAGACAGACAGACAGACAGACAGACAGACGGACGGACGGACGGACGGACGGACGGACGGACGGACGGACGGACGGATGAGCAGATGGATGCTATGAGCTTCCCCTTTGGAACGGGATGGTGTGTTGCGCCACCAAGCGCTTGTTTTATATTGTCTAACGTCCTACCTATGTTAACAATGGAAAAAAGGAAAGGAAAAAAAACACGATAAGTACAAATAACCAAACTTTCCGAACCCCTATTGTGAACTGTGATTTTGCACGCCCCCGTTCTTCGTCAGTTCCCTACTCTTCTTTTATTCCACAGCTTTGAGCCAGGCGAAGTTTGTACGCCGAGAATATCGTGGTGTGGGAAGTTTTGAACTTGTGAACACGGGTCGAGCTGGGTCAACAAAGGCGCCCGTTTAGGATACAGATACCGAACCGTCCGTGTCAGCGAATACCTGGTCAGCGTATGGGGCTAGTAACACTGCCGACGCGGTGGGCTCTGATTGAGAGCCGCTGAGGACTCTTCGTAATGTCCGGAACTGCAAGATACACGGGACACTTTTTGAGGCACCACAAAGGAGCCGGCATCCTGGCTGTGGACGACACGATCAGAAGCATGTTCCTACTGCAATAACACCGTTACTTAGCCGCAACTGCTCTCTGCTCTATCTATTTCTCTCTCTCTCTCTCTCTCTCTCTCTCTCAAGACATAAATGTAGCCTTCGGCTTGTTTTTTGGTAATTAGTGAGCAAAAGGACGTTCAGGAATCCAAGCCAGATGAAGAAATGCGCCTGGAGTCGTCGACGTGCGCATACGTAATGCAAGTACTAAACGACACGTGTTCGCACCTACGTCTGCAGCTTGTGAAAATGTTGCTCGGCGTGCGCTCGCGCGCTCATGCTCAGCAGTAAACTTCAGGCACAATTTCATTTGAGTTGTTTCCGTGCGAACTCTTGAAGTAAACAGCACCGTCGGGCACAGCTTCTAGGTTATCGCTCTTCCTCCCTTCGGACGCGACGGCTCACTTCGTCTAATCTTTGTTCCGCGCACCTGAGTGTTATCGTCAGCTTCCACTGGCGATAAAAAATCGGCCCTGCCATAGTGCGGGTAGCGAGAGATAACTCGCTAATTCTGGAAACCCGGCGCTGTACTAGAGAGCTTTAGATCAGGGGACGCAAGTGGTCTCCCACGCAAGAACCAAGGGCGATGGTACTGCGCATGCGCAAGCCACGTGAAGGTCTGCGCATGCGCAGTACCGTCGCCCCTGGTTCTGGCGTGCGCAAGCCCCGCTTGCGTCCCTCAATATAAAGCTCTCTACTCTGTGGGCGAAGGCTGCGCGGTACGCTTCCGAAGGTGTTCATCCGGCGATCATGGAACGGGCCAGCACGCAGACGGTGTTCGGCTTCGGTTGCAGCCTCGACTGGCGGCCTACTTCGTTCGTGCCCGCTTTCCCGTCGACCAGAGTGTGCACCGCCTGCGGACTGGTGCCGCCGGCGACGGCAACGCTGCCCTGCGGTCACCTGCTGTGCGAGCCGTGCTACAAAGGACGTGCAAGCGGGAGCAACGGCTGTCCGCTGGACAGGAAAACGTTCCATGAGAAGGACGTCGTTTGGTCGTCCCGTATCAGAAAGGACAGTCTTCTGAGCCGCAAGGTGCGCTGCTGGAACGCTGACAACGGCTGCAGCGCCGAGGGCGCTGCGTCGGTGATGCTGGGGCACTTCAGCAACGTTTGCCTCTTCCACATCGTGAGGTGTCCCAGGTGCTGCGGCAGGGTGCCGCACCTGGAAATGGCCGACCACCTGGAGTCCTGTCGTGCGCCGCCCAACCTTCCTGGCCAGCCGGCGCTCGACGACAATTTTGTCAATGCCGCGCTGGAGGTAAGGGAGGCCCTGAGAGAGATCTCCGAAATATGTACCTCCATCGAGTCGAAGCTGGAGTCGTTCGAGGAGCGTCTTCCCTCCTTCAGAGACGACTCGATAGCCGAGCAGTCCGCCATATTGAACCAGACCGGGAGGGGCGCCTTCGAAAGCGCCACTGAGACTAGTCGAGTCGAGACCGGGGCTCTGTTGGCTGAACACTGGCCCAGAGTGGGTTCGCAGATCGGGGAAGCCCTTGCTGAGAGGGAGCGCTCAACAGTTGCGGCCGTCGCTCAGGTGTGCAACCGGAAAGCGGAATCGGTCAACCGTGAAGTCGCAGACCAAACATCGACCGAAGCACAAAACAACGGGCGAACAGCTCCTTTGTCGTCGGCCCGGTCTCGGTTGATCTCCGATGTGAGTCGAAAGATCACGAAGTGTCGAGAGAAGCTCATGAAGAAGGAAGCCCTGTCAGGAAAGGATGCGGCTGAGCTCCTCAAAATGCTCGCTCTCTCGTCTCTCGCAGTCACAAACGACGCCCTGGACGTGTCAGAGCCACGTGAGTGCATTATAAGAAACTGGGAAAATTTCCGGTCCAGGCTGCCTGATCGTGGTTGCATCAAACACGTTGGTCCAAGCGCATATTTTTACGGATACCGTTTTTTCATCGAGCTGAGCCTGCATCCTTCTAGTGATGAGCTTCGACTACAAGCGTTTGTGCGCGAAGGCTTGTACGACGAATTCGTAGACTGGCCCTTGAACGTAAAGCTCAGGGTGCACTTCATCCACCCCACCGACGAATGCAAGAACTTCATCTTAGACGAACAATTTACCTGGGAAGAGCGCACAACAGACGATGTCTATCCCCAGGATGAAGTCCCCTACCAGACGTCGAGTTGCCGTGTGAGCATTGTGTCATTGGAACGTGGTGGTTTCACATCGAACAATGGTCTCCGTGTTGAGTACGAATTTGTGCGTTAGAACACGCGTGCCCACCGACTTGAGTGCAGCCAGTGTATACTTTTCCTGAGTGCTGCTCGTTTCCCGTGGAACAAAAGTGCGCACAATCATTTCATTCTGCCGGTACTGAAAAATGGGGCAGAAACTTGCATGTCAATAAAGGGTGCGCTAGTCCGTGTTTTGGTCCTCTTGTGCTTGTCCGTATTGCGCATTATCTTTTTTCGAAGCATTATAAACGAACTAGTTCAGCATAGTTTTATTTCGCAAAGAATGCTTGAGGAGCTAAGGTCGGCGCAACAAGTGATGAACCCAGTGTGGTAGGAGTAACGTTAAGAAACAGGAAGACGGCAGGGCGCATTGGAGAGGGAACAGGAGCTGTCGATGTAAAGTTGACATTAAGCAAGAAATCGAGCTGGTCAGGTACGTAATGCGTAGGTAGATAACCGGTGGTCTATTAGCATTCCATATTTCGTGCAAAGGCGGAAGAGAAGCATTGTCGAAGATGGTAAAGGGATGATTCATGCAAAGTTAGGAAAAGGACGGGGGTTAAGGGGCCCAGGACAAGGGTAATTAGAGATCACTGGAAGAGGCCTTCGTCGTCTAGGGAAAATAAGATAAATTGGTGATGATTATGATGACGGGGATGGTTATTGCTATCCGTACTTGCAATTGCTTATTTCGTTGTTGTTGTGAAACCTCGCTTCGGTTATACGATGTGATTGTTCATCCAGCGTCCACTGCCTTACATTATTTTATTTTATTAGAGCTTACAGTCCTATGCACTGATGGGGCAGCCTCAACGGCTTGCGCTGCGTTTTATGTCGTAGTAATCGCTCGATATTGTTGCGTTATCATAGAGCACACCTACACTTGCTCGCCTAAAGATCGAAACGTTCAAGGTTTACCCTTGAACGTTTCTTCACTCAACACTCCGTCGCGACTCAAGAAGTTAGGGCCCCTAGCGCATGCTCCCCCTCGACCCTCTGAGGATGGAAGTATGCAGGTGCCCTGGAAGCCTTCAAGAATGTTCAGCTCCCTTATGTGAAAAACAAAATTGTTTGATGATGATGTTGATGTCTGTTCACATCCCCTTCGAAACGAGGCGGCGACAAATAGTCTCCTATAGCCTGCTTGTAATCATGTTTTGCTACATCTATTGCCGTCTACCGTTTTGCCTGTCTCTCCTTAATCTTTTCCCTCTTCATTAAAACCCCTATATCTATATTGTACGTATGCATGTAACGATTCTGCTTCCATCAATATCCTGCTTATGTGGACTTGGCCAGTGAAAGCTTCCACCCGGTTGGAATCCCAGCGCTTCTGGATTGTGGACGTTTCCCACGGGTCTCGCTGGGGGCCGATATGTCTACGGGATGTGCCGTATCTGGCTGGGACTAAGGTCCTTAGATAAAACAAGTTTTACAGCCGAGCTATTATACGCTAGGTTCTGGCGGTTTGTGTGCGTATATAGTCAAGAAAGATGGCGGCCACCTGAGGGCTACAAGAGCTAAAGCATAAAACAAAAGCGTATCGCCGCGTGTGTCCCAGCTGCGTTTAATCGCGAGAAGTGTCGAGACGTATTGTGATTTTAAAAAATGTCGTAATAAAAAAATAAAACCGGAATAGACACCGTTCAGTATGGATTGCGGTTTGACGTAACGGGCTCCATAGGCAAACCACGTGACCTTATCTCTGTTCCCTTCCACCCGTGCGGTTGGTAGGCCGCGTGCGGTGAGGGCTGCGGAAGAACAGCGCTCATACGAAGAACACCGTAGTTCACAGAAGCGGAAATGTGCGTGGTGATGGCGGGCGGCACGTAATACGGACGACGATTGTGCCGCAAACGCCAAACATGTATACACCTTTGGTTGGATCACCCGTATACCGACTCCACTCCCGTCGTAATTATAGGCGATTTCAACATAGACGTGTCTCGGCCAGGAAAGGTTCGGCATTTCAATGTTCCACAAACACCGTTGTGCCCACGACGCGTCATCGGTCGTCTATGGACCTCGCATTGACCTTTCCAGTGTCGCTACAGAGCCACTGACCGTATATCGTAGCGATCGTCAAGCGATAGTCACCTTTGTGAAGCAAACAAAGGAAGGTTTAAAATCCAGAAGGCAATGAGTACGCAATTTAATAAAACAAAAAGTGAAAGAACATTGTGGCATGTGTCTTTTATTTTGAGTGAACATATTTATGATTAACATATTTATCGCCATATATAAAGCTCCGCTCGTCATCCACCTTCGCAGAGTGCAATGGTTCTGAATTTTTTCAACTTCTTTCATCTAGGGACCTGATCAGGAACAGATTGCGCTCTTCAAAGCACGCGAACTGTTCCGTCCTCACCTACGCATGCGCAGGCGCGAGCTCGCGTGTGGTTTGGCCTCAAGCCCCCGCAAACATGAACGCTGAACTGCAACTGACTAACTAAGCTAAAGGAAGGACACAAACAAGAAATGAATAATATGAGCGCCTCTACTGTAGTAGTTGTTTCTTTCGTCGCGTTGTTTCAGCCTAGTTCTAAGGATGAACCAATATTTTACTAGTGCAATTGAATGCGAGGAGTGCTTAAGTTCATGCTTGAATAGGATACATGCGAGAGGAAATTGGAGAGTTTGGAGGGAGACATAAAATAGA